>NW_027664988.1:0-37500 GCF_963921795.1 Nannobrachium achirus
CACTGATGATTGTGCTGTCAAACGATGAAACTATATGGAATCTTTGAAAAGGCTGTGGGGGGTCCCTGCTTCATCTCTCTCTCAACTAAGGGGTCCTTGGCCTGAAAACGTTGAAGACCCCAGCCATATACCTATTCACGGGTCTCTCAGAGCTCGGTTCTATTTTGGAGTGTTGATCCATCCGAAATGACTTTTCTGAATTCAATCCCATTTTCCAATACTGCATGATGTGTGTGTGTGTGTGTGTCTGTGCGTGTGCGTGTGTGCGTGTGTGCGTGTGTGCGTGTGTGTGTGTGTGTGTGTGTGTGTGTGTGTGTGTCTGTGTGTGTGTGTCTGTGTGTGTGTGTGTGTGTGTGTGCATGTGTGCGTCTGTGTGTGTGTGCATGTGTGCGTGCGTGCGTGCGTGCATTCTGAGGCAGGAGTAATCCTCTCCCTGGGAGTTGCACGACTTCCCCCTGGGCTTGCTTGGCCGATGACATCACCTTCAAACGGGCCTTTCCCAGCACGCCTCTGTCTTTGAGGCGCTGAGGTGTGCCTGCGTGGTTTCATGCAAAAAAAAAAAAAAGAAACAGGATTTCCCACGTGAGATTTATAGAGAGAGTTCCCTGGAGGAACGCTAAACACATGGAGCTGTAGCTCCTTCGCTGGAGTTCCATCCCTCGCATTGGCGATGGGTCAATGCCAGCGTTTCTCTAGGAACACACATTTGTCTCAGGGAACTCAAACAAGGTGGAATACACCCAGACTCCAGCCAGCCCAGGAAGACAATCACTACGGTGAAAATGTTGTTGCGACCGTCAGGTCGCAGTTACTATGAAAAGCTCCACCGGCTGGCTGTCTGTCCGTCACGTCACACTTTTGCCCTACTCATATCTCTGCCACCGTTGGCCCTATCAATGCCAAACTTTGCACACACACTCCTTGGATGGCAAATCACAACTCCACCCCTCATTTCTCACATGGCCCTCTTCTAGCGCCACCATTAGGCCAATTTTTGCCAAACACATTTTTGGACACGGTTCCTACAGATTTTGGCCTAAAATCACACAAAGCGGTACACAGTATCTTTAAAGTCATGTCATCAACATGGATCTGTCCCATTTCCCATATTCCCTCCTGATTGGCTATGATTGCCTTCTAAAGTTTGTGTATGCGACCTGACGGTCGCTAATCTCCCGATTAGGGAGTCTTACTGGTAGTTACAAATAGATCAGTTCGTACTGAGTATTTCACTGGGATCCTGGGCGGACCCCGGCCATTTCACTTTGACTCTGACATAACCATAAACAAACCTGATAAGCCCATATATAGGCAGGACCACGGCCATGTCATTCAGACTCAGACATAACCATACCCTGATATGCCCATAGATAGGCATATATGTGAAGTGAAAATATATTTTAATATTAAATTATTTGATATACTACATGATTCATGATTCACTGCCATCCTGGATGGCTTGGTTCTAGGCTTGACTTTTTGGTTTGACTCGACTGGTGCGGTGTCCCTTTAGATCAACATGTATTCATTGGGAGGATGGATCGCACACAGTGGCAAGAGTGTGTATGGGGCCCTCCTCCTGGAGAAGATGGACTGATAGCATTTACATCAAACATCTAAATATTGAATCAAGCAAATTAAAATATGTCCAGGGTGTTCATAAAACCCGGATTAAACGATAAAATGACCAAAAGCTTTTGTGAAAGTTAAATATCCCTTTTACCTCAAAAGAAACACAAAAAGGTAAAAAATGTGGAGATAAGAGGTTTCTTTCCCCGACGAGAGACAGAGATATAAATAGAACCTATCAGTGGATATGCTATACAGTAACTCTGACACCCGGACGTCTTCTCTTCACACCACCAAGGCCTTCGCCGGGGCTGAAAGCATCCACTTCACATCAAAAGGAGGAGCTTTTTCCTGCCCTCGCAAGCAATTCTCCCAGAGTCTGTCAGCGTTCAGGCGGCCACGCTGAGCCTGTTGAGATAAGAAGTGCTACAGCTTTACTATAGGATATCTTTTGCAGCTTGACCCGGACATGTCACCTCAACCAGTCTGGAAAGGCACGGCAGCAAGTATCAAAGACATCGAGGAGTCGCAGACGGCGAGGAAGCGCTTTACTGCCACGTGCCTCCAGGGTCGGATTTGCTGGAGGCCGATCACAGCTATAGAAGGTCCTGGGGTTCTGGGCGTTTTCTCTCCTCCACGACCACATCATCATAAAAACAAGATTTTTATTATCACGAGAACAATGGCTTCCATTATAACATAGTAAAAAGCCTGTCGTTTCTATTAGCTTGGAGTCTTCAGTAAATGTAGAACCTTTAATCTACCAGTAAATGTTGCATTAGACCTCTTCGACAAGCTGGTTTCGCCAGTTATGTTGTACGCTTGTGAAGTATGGGGGTTTGAAAAAATTGAAAGATTAGAAAAGTTACATCTTAAATTCCTCAAATACATTTTAAAAGTAAAAACAAATACCTGTAGTAACATGGTGTATGGAGAGCTGGGGAGATACCCAATTAGTATTTCAGCTAAAATGAGACTTATCGGATACTGGGCCAGGCTGATTGAAGGCAAAGAGAGTAAACTGAGCAGAATAATGTACAACTGTCTGCTTAACCTGTTTAATACAGGCGTATATGTATCACCATGGGTCTCCCAGGTCAAGCGGATACTGGATGACTGTGGTTTGTCCTATATCTGGCTGTCCCAGAAGTGCAACCTTAATTGGTTGAAACTAACGGTCGAACAAAGGATGAAAGATCAGTTTTTGCAAAAGTGGAAAAGTGAACTTAACAGCATGACATCATGTGACATTTATGTGGAGTTTAAACAAGAGTTTAAATTGGAAAAATACCTGCTGTGTGAAAATCCTAACTATCGACGGGCCATTTGTAATTTCAGATTAAATAACACAAGAATACCAAAGGTTACTGGCAGATATAAAGGGTTGGAAAGAAGCCAGAGGTTTTGTAATTTGTGTAATGAC
This sequence comes from Nannobrachium achirus, assembly GCF_963921795.1. Taxonomy (NCBI): domain Eukaryota; kingdom Metazoa; phylum Chordata; class Actinopteri; order Myctophiformes; family Myctophidae; genus Nannobrachium; species Nannobrachium achirus. The sequence goes on from NW_027664988.1 coordinate 2,993, forward strand.
AACAGAGTTGGGGATGAGTTCCATGTATTGTTTGAGTGCAAGAACTCTAGCATAGTGAATTTCAGAAAAAAATACTTGCCGAAGTTTTACTTAAACCAGCCATCTTTGTGGAAACTGATATTATTACTACAAAACGACAAGCCCAAAGTTATTTGTAAACTGGGTGCTTTCCTAAAGAGTGTTATACCCTTGTTCAAATAATGTTTGCCATGCCCACTTTTTGCTACGTCTGTTTGAATATTGTATTATACTGTTATGTATTGTATACTGTATGTATATACGGTAATCTGTGCTCCATACCATGTGATCATGGTCGTGAGTAAATAAATGATGATGATGATGATGGATTCCCCATCGATGATGTCACTGGTAGGTGCGTTTCTGAACTGTCCACAGCCTTCTAAGACTAAGAGACACAGACCGGGTTGGGGAAAAAAAATGCTATTTTATCATGAACAGGACCAATTCTATGAAGATAGGTTGAGAAGTGGTGAAGTCGTCTTTTAACAACCACTTCATGTTTATAGGTTGTATGATTGTTGTTTTTGCGACCGAAGGTCGCAGTATACCATGAGAAATGTCGTAGCTTGTCCGTCCATCCGTCCGTCTTTCAGTACAGGAAGTGATGTCACGTGTCTTTACGTACAGGAAGAGTGGCAGCTTGGGGTCGCTGTGGCTTTTTCGTAATTTCGTAAAATGTCTGGAAACAGGGCTCCTGGCCTGGGTAGTCCGACTTTTTCTTTATCCATTCCAACATACCGGTCACCCTGCCGTAGTGTGCTGAATACTTATTGCTGAACTGGTAACTATCTCTGAGGATAATCCCATGGAGTGTCCAGGTGAGGCCGTCCCTGCATACCAGAGGTTCCCCGACATCCCAATGAGAGAGCTTGGAACATGTTTTAGTTAAATACGCTACAAAGTGAAATATAGGAGCGGTTTGCACCGCTCAAAAATAAATACAATTAAAATCACTAATGTGGGTCCATGGTCAAATGCATATCAAACTGGGGGTCCTTGAATTTCAAAAGGTTCAGAATCACTGGTCTACTAAACCGTTCATTTTATTTGAGCCAAGTTCTTCTCTACGCCATAGTGAGGAGATACTGTAGGTTTTCCCAGTGCCAGTAAAACTCCACAGTCACTGAATACATGATCACACATGGCACCTATGGCTCAGTCTAATTTACTTACATTGTCTCCTGTTACTGTTTTTGCCATTGGATGTAAAAAAAAAAAAAAGGGGAAAAAATAATAATAATAATAATCCTAACTATTCTGTCTGAAACCTGTGCTCTACAGCAGAGCAGACAGCTGCTGAATGTGACAGAGTCAGCATTTCCAGACGAAGTCTTTGGGTTTGATTTGGGTGGGATGCTGTTTCTCCACTATTCCCAAACCATCTGGCTTTGCAGGGAGAGAAGAGTCCGTAATGCGGTGGAACGTACGCAGCACTGGTTAAGATATGTGCAAACACTGTATGTGTGTGTGTGTGTGTGTGTGTGTGGGGGGGGGGGGGGTGCCCAAGCACTTGGAATTGTAGGCATTGCATGTAGTTCGACACGGTTCAACAGATAAACATTGTGAAAATGGCCGAACTACAAGCTCACAACGCCTCGCACGGCGTTGTGGGCATGTAGATCGGCTATTTTCACAATGTTTGCCTCTTAATGTTTACGTAATGTTCTTGTCTCGCCGCCTCAGCCAGAGCCAGTGGCTTGCCTTCTCTGCTTCCTCAGAGAGTTCCTTGGTGGCTTTGCTCAGTCTGGCTCCCTGTAGTCCCACATCTTTGAATAGCTGCCATCAAAACTCGTGGCTCCCACCTCCACCGGGTATGTCCTCGCAGTCCAACCGCTTTCTCTGCACTCTGCCACCAGGTCCGCATATTTCGCCATCTTCCTCTCGTAGGCAGCCTCCAAGTCCCTCCTCCCATGGTACCATCAACTCGACCAGCAGCACTGTTTTCACTGCTGCTGACCACAGCACCACGTCAGGTGTTAAGGTGGTGGTATCCTAGTATGACACCAGCCTTGCAAGGCCTATACTGTGATTTTTGACTAAGTTTCATGTCAATGTTGTTAAGCTCAATACAGTGATTTTTTTGACAATGTTACATGTCATGGTTATTGCTATTATTTTGCTATTGTATCCCTATGTGGGGTATTGCTTTGTGTTCCCTGGTTTTGCAAAAAAAGAAAAGCTTAGAAAAGCTTGCAAGAAATTCAGGTAACATCTCCGAACGCGGAGCCCTTCAAACGCCAAGATTGACTGTATTCCATTTATGCAATAAATGGTTAAATCTGCTTGACCTGTATTCCATTTATGCAATAAATGGTTTAAATCTTCTTGACATGAATGTTCCTGCCTAAAGTAAGGTTATTCTCCTCAAAACTGGCCGACAGCACAAAGGCAGGGCCTTTAGCCAATGAGAGAGCAGCGTTCTTGGTGACATCACCACCAACAAGTGCGACCTGACATAAATAACAAAAACACTCACATGAAAGTTTGTAAAATGTTCTCCCAAATCCTTATATCGTCGTTGTCGGGTGGAAACCTTGTATGTCCAAAACCGTTGGTTTTGCATTAATCATTTTAAAAATGATTTAAACTAGTGAAAACAGCCGATCTACAAGCACACAACGCCTCGCACCGCGAGGCGTTGTGTGCTTGTAGATCGGCTGTTTTCACTACTTTTGTGCGACGGCCTTGTATGATGAAGCAGGGCTTTACCTTGCGAAAGAATGTACAGATTTGAAACTTGGAGATACGAGGTTTCCACCCAACGACGACGATATAGTCAAAATATTTTGGGCGTTCTGACCCCCAGTTTGGGAACCACTGCTGCAGAGTCACAGGTCAGTCTAGAATTGGGTGAAAAGTAAGCTGATCTTCCTACACTGGGAGATGGATTGCTGAGTTGGAGCGTAACACCTATACCATTAGCTCCCAGCACTTACTGTATGCCTTGGTAACCCAAGCCATGTGTGACTCAATACACCGAGTTGGCACTGGCAGGGATTGAACCCAGAACCAATCCAAAATCTTTCCTTTTCCTTCATACTGTGGTGATATGATTGGTTTTCCATAGCAGTGAGTGTAGGCTTGTTGAGGATTCTTTCTCACTGCTGCTCTAGCAAATTCATTGGATTTAGAAGTCCCCAGACACATCAGTATTCAGTAAGTGAAGATTTTGGCAAACAGCATGCAGCTGTGAGTCTGAGCAGACTGACAAACATATAATTACCAATACAGAACACCTTCACAAGCCAGCCTCTCCAGCGTAAGACCAGAGACAAGGCATGGCTATTCAAAACAAAACTGACAATACATGAAAGAAGGTGGTTTTCGGTAGGCGATTTCTGTAGACAAAACATATGGTACGTATGCATCTTAAACCCACTTAAATCATTCATTGTATACCAGTAAGACTCCCTAATCGGGAGATAAGCGACTGTCAGGTCGCATACACAAACTTTAGAAGGCACTGGTAGCCAATCAGGAGGGAATATGGGAAATGGGACAGATCCATGTTGATGACTTGACTTTAGAGATACTGTGTACCGCTTTGCGTGATTTTAGGGCAAAATCTCTAGGAGCAGTGTCCAAAAAATGTGTTTTGCAAGAATCAGCCTCATGGTGGCGCTAGAAGAGGGCCATGTCAGAAATGAGGGGTGGAGGTTGTGGTTTGGCAGCCAAGGAGTGTGTGTGTGTGTGTGTGTGTGTGTGTGTGTGTGTGTGTGTGTGTGTGTGTGTGTGTGTGTGTGTGTGTGTGTGCAAAGTTTGGCATGGATAGGGGCAACGGTGGAGGAGATATGAGTAGGGCAAAAGTGTGACGTGACAGACAGACAGACAGACAGACAGACAGACAGACAGACAGACAGACAGACAGACAGACAGACGGTGGAGGTTTTGATAGTGACTGCGACCTGGCGATCGCAATCAAAAGCAAAACATTGCCAATCTAAAAGCTTGCGATGCATTGCAACGCAACACATTGTGCGCTGGCGGATCTGCCGTTTCCACAAAAATGTCTGCCTATCTATTTATTTATTTTTTTGCAGAATCTTCGCATATTACATGACATGCCCAGAATAGGGACGCTGGGGTTCATTAAGAAACCATGACTCACCCGCAAAGCCGAAGGCATGGATATAGGATTCACATTCATGCTTCCATTGGAAGCTGACCCTCCATGCCAGTAATGAGGCTGGTAAGCTGCCCTGGCAGCGACCAGCTGGCTAAGTACTCTGCAAGTGAGCCCAGGGGCGTCACAAGGGGGGAGGGGAAAGTGGGACTGAGCTACTAGGGCCCAAGGTGGAGGGGGCCTTAATTATTTTATACTTTAGCTATTGAAAAATAGCAGATATACAAGCTCACTTATAGATCTGCTATTTTTGAAAAGCGAAAAAAAGAAAAAAATTGCCTCTGGAACTAAATATCTTGAGATGGGGGGTCGTCCGTGGCCAAATACATATCATTTTGGGGGTCCTTCACATGAAAAAGTTTGAGCACCACTGACATAGAAACATACGTTTTTTCAAAACACCTTAGAAGGATTTAAAATATTCAAAGATTTTCAAGATTTAAAAAAAAATAGCAGATCTACAAGCTCGCAGCGCGGCACTCGGTGCCGCGCTGTGAGCTTGTATATCTGCTATTTTTTCAATAGTTAAAGCACAGGGGGGCCCCCACAGTGAATCCTTGTACCCAGGGCCCAGAATTTGGTGCGACGCCCCTGAGTGAGCCTGCATGTGCTTATTAGGACAGACTGCACAGGTCAGGCAGGAGAGAAGAAACGAGGGGGAAGTCATTCCCGGAGGACTGGACTCCTTGTAATGTCCACCCCATCCTCACTAATACAGCCAGAGGAAGCTAGAGAGAGGAGGAGACGAGGGGACACGAGGAACATAGACAGTGTTGGGGAAGTTACTTTGAAAGCGTAACTTGTACAGTTACAAGTAACTCACCATGGCCGTAACTTGATCAAGTTAAAGTTATACCCCTGGAGAAATATAACTTATAAAGTTTCAAGTTACATAGAAAAAGTAACTTGAGTAACTTTTTTTTCCAGCGTTAAATTGAGAACATACATTTTGTGTACATGAAACAAAATATAATATCCTACAAAAAAAGTCACATGCCAGCAGAAATATGCCTCTCAACTGAGTTTTTCAAAAAGGTTGACATTTTCTTTAGTAAACATCTGTGTTCCTAAAATAAAATTATTACGAAAATTATGATTTGTTGAGGACATTTGATCGTCAATCTTAACAAAACCTAAATGTAAAACTATAACTTTGCTTGTAACTTCTTGTAACTTGTAACTTGAGCCAAAAATGACCCAAAATATATCTCAGTTACTTGAGGAGTTACAGAAATATGAATGTAACTCAGTTACCAGTACAGTAAGTTACAGCAACATGTAACTTAGTTACGTAACTCAGTTACATGTAAGTTTAACTTCCCCAACACTGAACATAGGACAGGAGACAAGGAACAGAGATATTTATGCTGTTGTGGTGCAGAAACCTTGTATCTCCATATTCATGAATAAATGCCCCATGTTATGCGTCATCAACGTGTTTTGGAAGAAATGTGTTAAATTTCAACAAATGTTCGCATAATCTAACGAATATTAGGACGGCAGGTTGAAACCATTTTTGTGGGTTCTGCATTTAATCAATGAAAAAGTATTACACCCGTAATTACCGGACTATAAGCCGCAGCTTTTTTCCCATGGTTTGAACCCTGCGGCTTATACAACGGTGCAGCTTAATAGAGATTTTTGCAGCTGACGTCCAGTTAGTTTTACAATGGTCTTTAACAAGGATTTATATATAGATTTTTACAGCTAACGGCCACCAGGGGCGCTCTAGCAGGAAGCAGGAAGGACACCTGCGGATTATAGTCAGGTGCGGCTTATAGTTTTTGTGTTTTTTTTCCCGTAAATTAATGCCCCACTACTCGATCATACTCCAGTGTCAAACAAAAGCATAAAAAGTAGCAGATACAAAAGCTTGAAGTGCGTCGCGTTTTGAGCTTGTACGGTAGATCTGCTACTTTGAAATTTTAATCGTGAAAAATAACAGTTTGGGACATAAATGTAGCATCTGAGATTTCCACCCGACAAAGACGACGTGCAAACGTGCACACTCATTTTCCCTGCACATACACACAGTACAGTACTGCATGCATGTGTAACGGAGGTCATCCAAACCTCCCCACTCGGCTTCGAACCCGTGTCTGCCGCGTCAAAGCTCAATATCTTAACCCATTTGTAGCCGATCCCGAGAATACTCGTGAAAAATACTTGAGTACTCGGAGTGCCGATCCCGAGTATACTCGCGTAATATACTGTATATACAGTAAAGCTGGCAAGCTTACCCTACGGTCCGTTGGAAAGTGCTGGCATGATCGGCCTCGCCGATTCATCATCATCGCGGATCCACGTGCACAAAATAGTAATCCCTTAACATGGTAGCCGACGGTCTATCACATCTGTAATGTCCATTTTCTCGAAAAAACACTTTTGAAGCCAAGGATGGCATTAGATTCTCGCTACAATAACATAATAACAAAGGGAACGATCCGCCATTAATCCAACAGCATGGGGAGATGACCACTTCCGGTGAATGACGTCATGACGTCAAACAGGAAATGTTTGCGCAATCGACTTCTGGCCTTCAAAATAAGAGAATGGCTGCGGACGGAGCAGGCGAAAGGCACGCTGGACATTTAACCCGTTCATGTCTGGAGCACTAAATGGGTTAACCATTACTCTAAAGCAATATCCCTATGGAACGAGGGCATATACTAGACTTTTGAGGTTTCAGGCTGGGGCTGCGATTCTCTCTCCGCCACACATGTATTCCCAACCACAATCATTGGTTGAGAGAGATGAGTGGATATATGAGGGAGGGGGGGGGGGGGGGGGTGACACTCTTGTTGATCTCCATGGAGGGGGGGGGGGGGGGGGGGGTCCATTCAAAGCCAATCACTGCTAAGTGAATCTTCAATTAGGGCGGGTGTATGGCGACAGCGTGGAGATGGCCCCCCCCCAGCAGCAGCCCCACTGCCTTCACCTCTCATATCCCATAATAACCTTGCGACGCCGCTCAAAGTCAGCCGCCATTAGTGGTGGAATCATTACCACTCTAGCATGAAATCCGATTTGTTAACATGCAGTATGCATGTCGCGCGTGTTGGAGTCTTTAAAACGCCCTGCATCCGCGTTGCGTGCGTGTGCGGTACATAATAGCGTCCGTCCGTTAACTTATTTGTATCAATGTGCATAAATAAATTGATGTATTCATGTTGTGTATGATTTCTAACTCCTACTACGACGTCTACTACTGCATACGTAAAACTGTTTTTACATGTACGGGTGGTACAAATACCGTATTGGCCCGAATATAGGACGACATTTTTTTCTTGAAAACACATCCTCAAAATAGGGTGTCGTATTATAATCGGGGGCTAGACATTTTCCATCACACATCCGCGGTAAATTACGGTAAATGCACTGAAGTTACCGGTGCGTGTGCGTTGTGCGCGCGATCATCGCGTGAATGACGGGCGCACATGTGATCTTTAGCGTGGTGAAGTTTAATCCAAATGCCAACTGAAGCTAACGTTGCCTCACAGCCTATATACTCAATAACATCGATCCTGTTTACATCGCTATCCAGCGTCTGGCGCACAGTGTAGAGAATGGAGCAAAGATACACCGATCTGCGGCCGCTAAGCTTGATGTATTTTTTTTTCCCCCAGCGAGGCAAAAGACCTCTGTGAGTAATGGACTGTAGTCTATTGTGATACACATTATGAGGAGCCGATTATCACAGTCTGAATTGTGAATGTTTGACTTTGATAGTTAATGCAATACAATACAGCAGAATGTTATCTCTGTATGAGCTTTTCTATAATAAGTTTACAATTAAAACGTTTTTCTTTACACATAACTTTATTTTGTCTGCAACATATTTTTCCCCAAAATGATATTTGAAAAATAGGGGTTGTCCTATATTCGGGCCAATACGGTACTTAGTATGTGCCATCGGGTGGAAACCTCATTATGTCCAAAACTGTTTTCATGATTCAAATTCAAAAATTGCAAAAGTAGCAGATCTACAAGCTCAACACGCGTCGCTTTGTGTCGTCCGTTCGAGCTTCAAGATCTGCTACTTTTGATGCTTTTGTGTGACGCAGTGTAGTCTGATCATTCATTTACGAAAAAACTATGGAGCTACTGTAAGAGGTTTCTGTTCGTCCGACATCAACGTTATGTTATGTTATATGTCAATTATCTATGGAGACAAAATGTGTACCCAGCAAGTACGGTCAGGACCTGGACCAATCAGTGACGTCTCGATTGGGGCCAGATCACAGTTTTTGTTTGACATGATTTATGTTTGGTTGAAATCAGGTGATATTCTAGGCCAGATAAATATCATAACTAGTTAGACATGTCCCATAATATAACCTTATATGCTCATATTTCAACTAACATTACAAACAATAACAATAATCCTGTCAAACAAAAACAGTCCATATGACGTCCTGGTAATGACGTCAAGATCATCCCCATATGGGCTGTGATCTGGCCCCAATCGAGACGTCACCGATTGGTCCAGGTCCTGACCGTGCTTGCTGGGTAAGGAAAGCTGAAAAGGGAGACAGTTGAGGAAGAGGAGGAGAGGAATTCAAATGGAAGTCAATGGCGAGACACTGTAGCATGTCTCTAGAGTCAGTGGATCTCAAACACTAAACTAGCTCGCTGTTGTCTTAGCGAACCGTGCCACTTTGTAAGCTGTGGCATTTAGGAGAAAAGGTTATGTGTCAATGATTGGATTATGTGAAGTTCCCAACTAACAAGAGAAGTGGGGCACAAAACTATGTTGGAGTTGAGAGGCAGCCCAGTGACAGTAGTACGCTAATCCGCGATCACACACTGACAACTGTCATCGTGCACGTTCAACATACTGTACATGACTTGTCTCCAACTCCTGCCACCAGACTCGGCAGCGCCACAGGATTGGGTTCCCAGAGCCAAGCAATACAAGCTTAGCCTCACAACAGCCAGACTCTCCCAGGGGAGAGTCTGGGAGTCCTCCATAGACAACGCTTTACGATGACGTAGTTACTCACTTTGACTGACAGGTCCAGTGCGTAGTCATCAGCGCAACAAAACATCGTCGGCAGAACAGCAAATACGTCTTTTCCAGCCAGAAATTCCAAAGGTGCAAACTGTTGTTCATTTTTAAGTTATGACATGCCGTTGATTTCAGATAAAAGTTCGCTTAATACAGCTTTTATTTGTGATTTGTAAACTCGCGTCGGGTATGGGGGCCGCCATGTTTGTTTTCAAAATGTTAGAGCTGTAGCAGCCGCTCGACCAATCAGGAGCGGTGTGAGGCGGGTCGCTCCAAATGCAGCCATTTGATTGTAAATTGAGAACCTAAGTTCTCATAAAGAGACTCGATGGGAGGGACACCAGACCGAGAAAGGAAGCACATTGGCGATGACGTAGCTCGTGATGGCCGTGCGAGGCTAATACAAGCTTGCCTCAATTTCCCCTTGGGGATTAATAAAGTACTAGTCCTTGGCCGTTCGAACATATGTGCTTAAAAATGATGTGCAGTTTGGGTTATGGGGTTTGCACAGTATAAAGTATGAAGGATGTCGCTTATAAGCAGACCTGACAACAGTTGGCACCAGGCCTGGAATTTCGTCATTTTAGGGGCAAGGCCACTTGGCCTTTGGTGTTGTCCATTGTTTGAGGCCACAAAGGCCAAATGCCAGGGCAGGAAGGCCATCAAATAAAACTAGATTTTAGTCCATTGAAAGAATTTGTTGAATTTAAGGGTTAGGGATGATAACCTAATCTGCAGTGAAATAGATAAATGATGGTATTTCTGATCCATGCTCAGCCTCTCAAAGTCACTGGATGGGTTTAAAGATGGGGATTTAAGATTTAAGCATCTCAACAAAAGACACTGGTGTCTACATGACAAGAAAGAGACACTGGTGTCTACTGTCTACATATTGACAAGAAAGAGACAGAGGAAAAAGTGGTCCAGTCAGCTGGGGCATTAAGGCCACTGTGGTCTCAGATCATGCCATTATTTGGAGGGGCACAAGGCCAAACTGAGGGGCAACGGCGGCCATGGCCTTCATGGCCTCCATGAAAGAATTCCTGCCCTGGTTGGCACTAGCCAACTTCCTCCAAACCCCACACTCCTCTCCATAGTCGAGGAGCAGAGGGAAGTGATTTCTCCCGGATTAAGACTCGCCTCACCGGCAGCGCACGCACACGCGTGCGTGTGTGTGTGTGTGTGTATGTGCGTGCGCATGTGGCGTAATTGAATAATAGCCCCGCTTCAACCCAACCAGTCCCCCGAGCCGGGCCGGCGGGGGCCTCCCAGCTCTCGTCTAGATCGGCACAATATTAACCATGACATAGGCGTAACCGGGGCGGTAATTAATGCCGCAGAATCAATTACAAATTAGTCCATTTGGAGAATTCCCTCCAGGAGTCCACTCATTACCGCGGTCGCTCCGCCGGAGTCGCGTAAAGCTTCCCCTCGTGGGGGATGGAGAGAGAGAAGTGGAGTGTCAATCTCTCTACCAGGGGCGTCACAAGGGGGGACGGGGGGGGGGGTGGGACTGGGTTACTAGGGCCCAATTAAGGAGGAGGGGCCTTAATTATTTTATTACTTTAGCTATTGAAAAATAGCAGATATCCACCTGTTTCCGGAGATTATTTGGACCACACTTCCGGTTTAACAGCAGACATACCAGCTCACGTCGCGTCGCAGATGCAACCCGTTGTGAGCTTGTAAATCACACTCAGCTGCAGCGCCGGAAGCTCTGTACAACGTCTGCGCAATGCACTATGGGGTGTTGGAAACCCGTGGATACAAGCACCGAGTGCCGCGCTGCGAGCTTGTACATCTGCTATTTTTGAAAAGTCGTGAGAACGTGTGCAGATCTTTGAATGTATGTATATTTTAAGCGAACATTTGTAACTCAAATTTTGCTTCTGGGGGGGGGGGGGGGGGGGGGGGTCCCTGGAACACAGATTTTCACGATTTTTTCAAAAATAGCAGAGCTCGGTGCCGCGCTGTGAGCTTGTATATCTGGTATTTTTCAATAGTTAAAGCACAAAATGTGAGTGAATCCTTGTACCCAGGGCCCAGAATTTGGTGTGACGCCCCTGCTCTACTGTTCTCCTCTCTCTCTCTCTCTCTCTCTCTCTGAGCTGACAACTCTCTGACTGGGAAAGACATCAAAAGGCAAACGAAGGTGATGAAACTGAAGCAACCTGGCGCTACCTCTTCCTCCACGGAGTGGCGGCTCTGTCGGTTACGCGGCCGCGCCGACTTCTTTTGCGCGCTCTACACATCGTAGCATCGAGCGGTGTGATTTTCAACCTTTTTCTGAGGTCTATCTATTGGACCACTTCGGACAATCTTCGAAGGATCATGCACCGCCTCAGTGGTGTAAAATAACTTAGTACATTTACTTTAGTAGTGTACTTAAAGGAGTAGTTCACGCACAAAATTATAATATTGTTTTGTTTTAGACAAACAATAAATGTTCCCCCATTGATTCCGGATGGGGACCCAAATGCATTTGGGTCCCCATCCGGGGAACATTGGGAGTACATTTACTAAAATCGAATTTTCGTCTTAGGAATGCGACCAAAACAAAACAATATTATTGAACTCAAGTCTCCATGGCGTGAGTAATCCATGGAAAAAAAAGTCATTTTGGGCGTGAACTACTCCTTTAAGTACCATTTTGAGTTATTTGTGTTTTACTATTTTACTTGAGTAATTCCAATTTCCAATACTTTTATTTCCACTCCGCTACATCTCGGGTTATTACTTGAAAGCTTTAGTTAATTTGTAGATCTTTGATTATTATTACAAAGCATACATTAACCACATCAGCCCTAGGCCTACAGTATATACAATGCAACGCATTGTGAGCTTGTAGAGCTGCTATTTTCCCCTCAATGATGTAGGCCTATTAGGCCTACAGTAATACCGTATGTGGGTGGCCATAGCCAGGGGTGTCGCACCAAATCCTGGGCCCTGGGTGCAAGGATTCACTGCGGGGCGGGCCCCCCATGAAGGTTCTTCAAAGGGGGAGGAGGTTTAACCCATTAAGACTGGGAACACGAGGGGCACCCGCTGGCCTGGTGGTCAAGGCGGATACCACATACTTGGCTATGATGCCTGCTGGCGTCGCCGGTTCGATTCCCGATCCGGACGACGTTTGCTGCATGTCGTTCCCCATCTCTCTCCTCATTTCCTGTCAGTCTACAACTGTCCTATCGAATAGTCAGGTTAATTATTTTGTGCTTTAACTATTGAAAAATAGCAGATATACAAGCTCGCAGCGCGGCCACCGAGTTGTAGATCTGCTATTTTTGAATAGTCTTATGAATATTTCAAATCCTTCTAAGGTTTTTTTTTTTTGTAAAACCTATGTTCCTACAGTAAGTCAGTGTTGCTCAAACCTTATCATGTGAAGGACCCCAAATATTACATTTATTTGGCCGTGGACCCCCCCCCCCCCCATCTCAAAACATGTTGTTCCAGGGACCCCCCCAGAAGCAAAATTTCAGTTACAAATGTTCGCTTAAAAAATACATATATTCAAAGATTTGCACACATTTTCACGACTTTGCAAAAATAGGAGATATACAAGCTCGCAGCGCGGCACTCGGTGCCGCACTGTGAGATTGTATATCTGCTATTTTTCAATCGCTAAAGGATAAAATAATTAAGGGCCCTCCACCTTGGGCCCTAGTAACTCAGTCCCACTTTTGGGCTGCGAACAGCTGGGTTGAGCTGAACACTGACATTTCCCCCGCTGGAGGAGTAGGTCCACATTATTATTATTATTACACGAATAATAAGAACGCAAAACAGCCATTTATATGCATTTATATTGTGCCTTTGTCCGAAGTGCTTTACAATGTGCATTACATTCACACACACTCACAGACGTGCACGCACGTCTGTGAGCACGCACGCACGCGCAGCGCACGCACGCACGCGCGCACACGTAGGGATGGGACGGTATGAAAATGTCATATCACGATTATTGTGACAAAAGAAATCACAATTTACGATATTATCGCGAAAATCAAAATCCATTATCCTTGGGCGGAACATTTGCCAAAAAATAGCAGATCTACAAGCTCACAACGCGACATTTGATAGAGAGTGAAAAAAAGAGACTGTATCAAGTACGTATATCATAAGTATCTTTTACCAATTATAGAGGGTTTAAGTGGTACTGGATATGCAGCATGGCAAATAAAAGGTGAATTGATCCAGGTGCATGACGGAGGACGATATCACGATAAATTAAATCTCCATGATACGATTATCACGAGTGTTTTTTATCACGATATACGATAATGTCACGTATCATCCCTAACGCACGCGCGCACGCACGCACGCACGCACGCACGCACAAACACACGCACCCACAAACCCACGCACCCACGCACCCACAAACCCACGCACGTGTGTCAGCACACACACACACACACACACACGCAGTCACACAAAAATGGCAGAGGAAACCAACCACGCAAGGCAAGCGTCACACAAAAGCATCAAAAGTAGCAGCGCTCCACACTTGGAATTATAAGTATTACATTTAATGTGACTCCGTTCCGCAGATAAATATTGTGAAAATAGCAGATCTACATGCTCACAGTCACAGTGAGCATGTAGATCGGCTATTTTCACAATGTTCGCCTCTTGCTTACTTAATATTTGACAGTTTGGCCAGTCCTGTCAAATAATCAACTATTCGAATACTGTGAGGTCGAATAATTCGAATACTAAAAATCACTATTCGTGAATGCCCTAGTTTGTCCTCCCCACCCCTACCCCTGCCCCCCCCTACCATTCTCCAGGGCTGTACCTTAGCTGGAAGCCTGTCCTGAACTCAACCCTGAAACCAGCAGCCAACAGTGGAGAAAAGTGCAGTAATAGGAAATATTGTCCGTCCGTCCGTCCCTCTCTCTCTCTCTCTCTCTCTCTCTCTCTCTCTCTCTCTCTCTCTCTCTCTCTCTCTCTCTCTCTCTCTCTCTCTCTCTCTCTCTCTCTCTCTCTCTCTCTCTCTCTCTCTCTCTCTCTCTCCCTCTCCTTCTCCCTCTCCCTCTCCCTCTCTCTCTCTCTCTCTCTTCTGTACAGATGAAATGGCTGTGGGCGCGTACAGCTAGCGCCGCGCTATTCATTTCCCGTCTGAGGAAAAGTCAGCTGTGATGACGGAGGACCTTCCGACTCAATTTAGGAACTGTCAGGTAGGGAGGCAGAGTGGAAAAAAGGGAACGTGGAGGTGTGAGAGGACAGGGTGACACTGCAACGACTGGGAGAGACAAAGACAATGACGATGAAGAGGGTGTGTGTGTGTGTGTGTGTGTGTGTGTGTGTGTGTGTGTGTGTGTGTGTGTGTGTGTGTATGTGTGTGTGTGTGTGTGTGTGTGTGTGTGTGTGTGTGTGTGTGTGTGTGTGTGTGCGTGCGTGTGCGTGTGTGTGTGTGTGCATGTGCGTGTGTGTGTGTGTGTGTGTGCGCGTGTGCTTGAGCCGTGGCGTGTTTAGGGGAAAAGCAAAGATACGTTATTTTTTTTTAGCCGTCATCTCAGGGTCGGCAGTGGCTCAGAGGTAGAGTTGCCGTCTTAGAGCAGGGAAGGTTCCTGACGGGTTCCCAGTTCGATCCCGGGGCACCCCCCAGAGTTCTTGTCGAAGAGTCCTTGAGCAAGACTCTGAACGCCTAGTTGCTCCCGATGAGCAGGTCGGTGCCTTGCATGGTTTCCTCCGCCATCGTTGTATGAATGTGTGAGTGAATGTAATAGCAATATGTATCTTACAATAAATGCGAGAAGTCTCTGCGTGCGTGTGTGTGTATGTAATCCGCGTATCTCGAGAACCGTTCGTCCCACCGGCTTCAGATTCGGCACGCGTGTTCCCCGCCGCGGCGCGGAGTGCAGTGCCGGGCCTCGACCCGACCCGATGCACGGTTTTCCCGAACCGGTGCGAAACGTTCGGAATCTCCGTATGCGGAACTGATTGTTGACATATTATGGCTGTTCCAGAGGAAATCGGCGCAAGCGCTGACTCATTATGACATCACTTCATAAAAGGCTCTGACATCACGTTCTGCTAATCTTGACGCTTGTGTGTGAGGCTGTAGTATTGATCAAGTAGGGCGCTAATTTACAAAGGGGGAAAAAACTGTTCGAATATGGAGAAAGGGGGTTTTCTGCCTGACAGCGACGCCACATTAGGAGTGCATGAAAGCGTTGCGGTTTTTAAAAGGCTCAAGTAAAGTGAGGCATCTGGTAAAAAGGAGTATAGCGCCCGTTGCCAAACCACTTCTCGGAGTAAAAGCCCTCTGCATCACTGTCCTTTAATGACGACTTCGTATCCCCGGGCCCAAACCAAGGAATGCAAAACTGTCTCCAGATCACAGAAAAAAAAATAAAACGACACAAACCCAGGGAGTCTTCCAATTGAAAGCCGCAAAGAAAATACAGACGGCTCAGAAAGGCACACAGTAAAAAAAAAAAAAAAGGCTTTTCAGTCCAGACTAAGTGGCCTTGTGGTGAAATAGGAAGCCTCAAAGGTACCGTTCAGGGGCGTCACACCAAACTCTGGGCCCTCGGTACAAGGATTCACTGCGGGCCCCCCATGAATGTTAACTATTGAAAAATAGCAGATATACAAGCTCACAGCGCGGCACCGAGTGCCGCGCTGCGAGCTTGTAGATCTGCTATTTTTGAAAAATTGTGAAAAAGTGTGCAAGAAACCCATGTTTCCATGTCAGTGATGCTCAAACTTTTTCATGTGAAGGACCCCCAAAATGATATGAATTTGGCCACGGACCCCCATCTCAAAATATTTAGTTCCAGGGACCCCCCCCGGAAGCAAAATTTTGAGTTACAAATGTCCGCTTAAAAAATACATATTCAAATTCATTTGCACACATTTTCACGACTTTTAAAAAATAGCAGATCTACAAACTCGCAGCGCGGCACTCGGTGCCGCGCTGTGAGCTTGTATATCTGCTATTTTTCAATAGCTAAAGTTACTATAGGGCCCCTCCATCTTGGGCCCTGGTAACTCAGTCCCACTTTCCTACCCCTTGTGACGCCCCTGTTACCGTTAAAAAAATGAAAATCTGAAGGAAATGGCTCAGGGGATACAATTGTATTCAATCATAATGTTATGGATATCATCAGCTACCTATAACACCAGTTCATTTTTATTTCATTTTTCGCCTGCTGCCTAGAAGGTCGTTTTTACAACTGCAAATCGTCCATACATTTGCGTGGCCACGACGAGATTGGATTATCTCACATTACCCTTTTGAATTCTCTTCTCGCGGGCCTGAATCGAGCTTCTCCACGAGCGCCTGTGGCGAAGTGTGTGTTTTTTTTTCTCCCCCTTCTAAGCTTGGCACGCTTTGATTTTAATGCATTGCTCAATTTGAATGGATCTCCCTTCACTATGAAGTTATAGAGGATGGTTTGAGGCCACTTTTCTCATTGATGTCATAGTCATAGATTCTGTGGCAGGAGATGACGCAAGACTCTGGGGTCTGACTCCGCACGCACGCACGCACGCACGCACGCACGCACACCCTATCCTGGTCAAAGAGTGAATACAGTATAGAATAGATGCAGTCATTTTGCCATAGCACACATTTCATTGAGAGAGAGAGAGGGGGACAGAAAAGATGTGGTGGCAAATCGATAGGCACTGTGGCATGGCTCATCGTCTGTAACGCGACAAAGAGGGGAGTTTGACGAGCACAGAGAAGTGTCATGTTCTGTTGTAGGGTGAAGAGACGTTTCAACAACCACACCATTCAGCGGCGGAGGCTTCCGTGCGTCAACGTACCCATCGGCCCCTTTCTCTCTCTTAAACCCACTGTCTCTCTCACGTCGCCCACCTGCTGACAGTGTTGTGCAACGGTACGACTTCACACGCACCTTGGTGTGTGTGTATATATATATATATATATATATATATATATATATATATATATATATATATATCTCGTCGTTGTCGGGTGGAAACCTTGTATGTCAAAACCGTTTGTTTTTGTATTTATCATTTAAAAAATGATTTAAACTAGTGAAAACAGCCGATCTACAAGCATGCTTGTAGATCTGCTGTTTTCACTACTTTTGTGCGACTGCCTTATATGATGAAGCAGGGCTTTACTTTGCGAAAACGTACAAATTTAAAACTTGGAGATACGAGGTTTCCGCTCGACAACGACGAAATATATATATACACGCCGTGTTCAGAGGAATCCCTGTTGACCGTCCTTAAGTTATTTATAGCTACTGTGTACAGTATGTATGTACAAGAAGCTTCCGGGGGCGAGCCCTGCTAGGATAAGGCCCCGAGCGCAAAGAGATGAAAAGCAGACGTCACGTCGCGAGACAAGGCTCTGCTCGTTCTCCATGCTCTGCTCTAATCATACACCTCTTTATAGCAGACCGATAGAACACCGCTGGTCGCGAGGGAAACCTTGTATGTCCAAAACCAAGAACCTGTGTTCTGTTGTGCAATAGGCTATATATGTACACAGCAGCAGCCATTTTGGAGAGAAGGTGGTCCTTTCTCACTTCCTTCACAGGTGTTATCAATGATATACTAATGGAGGCTCTGTTCCATTCTGGTCAGACAGTGTCAGGGGGCTGATATTTGCAACACACTGCTACTCCAGTGGGTCTCAAGTGTGGTCCAGAGGACCCTCATGGTTCCTTGGGGGTTCCAATGACCCCTTAAAAAAAGGTGTGTAACTCTGAGAGTGTACAAATGGAACCATTCCAATATGGATGCTGTGCATATAGCCTATTCTGGATCAATCGGTAATAGAGCATCGCAGTGACGTGTTGGAAGTAAACTGCCCATTCATTTACCCCATAGGGGACTTCATTATCCCAAAAACAACAATCTCACCGAATAACTTGTTGGAGCTCGACTGTAAGTAGATTATGTGGGCCATAACTGGGCCAGACCATTTTTTCCGGAACTGGACCACCTCTGGACCAGAACTGGGCCAGACCTATTTTTCAAGACCTGGGCCACTTCTGGGCCGGGCCTGGCTCAAAATGGTGCATCCACAGCTGGTCCGGAGCCGGCCCATGAGTCGGCCAGCTCCGGCAAGCCATGATGGGGCCATCTCTGGGCCGTCATTCCTTGCGGTATGTGGTAAGTGGTTTATGTGGGCCATAACTGGCCCAGACCTATTTTGCTATGTGGGAACAGTCAGGATTGCATACAGTATGCTGGCCCACTCCACTGAAAACAGCACTCCATTGCAACGCAGTCACAGTAGAAGCACTCCATGCTTGCCTTCCAAATCCTCATCCTTCTTGACACACTGCATAAACCACCACTTCCGCCTGGACACCCTTTCTAACCTGGACGTCACAGGGACGGCACCGGAGTGGAGTTCTCCTCCGAGCCCGACTGGTTCTGGATCTGCCAGCCAGGTTTTCATGGGAAAGGTTTTGCTTTCATCAGGGGCGTCACAAGGGGTAGGAAGACTGAGTTACTAGGGCCCAAGGTGTTGGAGGGGCCTTAATTATTTTATACTTTAGCTATTGAAAAATAGCAGATATACAAGCTCACCGCGCGGCACCGAGTGCCGAGCTGCGAGCTTGTAGATCTGCTATTTTTGAAAAGTCGTGAAAATGTGTGCAAATCTTTGAATATATGTATTTTTTGAGCGAACATTTGTAACTCAAATTTTGCTTCTGGGGGGGGGGTCCCTGGAAGTAAATATTTTGAGATGGGGGTCCGTGGCCAAATACCATTTTGGGGGTGCTGCACATGAAAAGGTTCGAGCTCCACTGACATCGAAACATAGGTTTTTTGAAAAAAAAAAACCTTAGAAGGATTTGAAATATTCAAAGATTGTCATGATTTTTCAAAACCCACAGTGAATCCTTGTACCAGGGCCCAGAATTTGGTGCGACACCCCTGGCTTTCATCACCCTAAAAAGTTAACGCTTTTCTGAGCTTTCGCCCTTACAACCATTTTCCCTTTTTCAGCCCTCTGGTCTGCGTGAGTTTCAGATCCAAAGTAACACGGCACTGTGGTTCGTCGCTCCTGACTGAGTGTCGTACATGACAGGCTAAACAGCTAAATATCACAAGAGCAACATTCCCTTTTTTCTTTTCTCACGGCTCACAACAACTGGACCCATATGCCCTTTCTTTTCCCCTTTATCAACTCTCGGTTGTACAATATACAGCCCCGTTTTTTTCAGCCCTGAGCAAAGAGCGAAGATAAAATAGCGAGCGCTCTCCCTCAGAGTTGATTACATTTCTGCTGTGATATATGGGCGCCGTCGCCCCCCCCTTTTCCATTCTCGGTGACACAACAAAAACAATAGCCACATCCCCTGGGAGTAACCAGACCCCCGACTCTCTGCAGGGGCGTCACTGGGGGGGGGGGGGGGGGGGGGGGGGGTAGTGGGACTGAGTTACTAGGGCCCAAGGTGGAGGAGGAGGCTTCATTATTTTAGACTTTAGTTATTGAAAAATAGCATATATACAAGCTCACAGCGCGGCACCGAGTGCCGCGCTGCGAGCTTGTAGATCTGCTATTTTTGAAAAGTCATATAAATGTGTGCAAATCTTTGAATACTGTATATGCTTTTTTTCTTTTTTCTTTTTTTTTGCTTCTGGGGGGTCCTTGGAACTAAATATGTCGAGATGGGAGACATTGGGTTTTCAAAAATCCTCAGGAGGATTTGAAATATTCAAAGACTTGCACACATTTTCAAGATTTTTCAAAAATAGCAGATCTACAAGCTCGCAGTGTGAGCTTGTATATATGCCATTGTTCAATAGTTAAAGCACAAAATAACGCGTAATAATGCGTTCCCAGTCTAAATGGGTTAAACCCCCTCCTCCCCCTATTAAGAACATTCATGGGGGGGCCCGCAGTGAATCCTTGTACCCAGGGCCCAGGATTTGGTGTGACACCCCTGACTCTCTGTGTCCCTCGCTGCATATTTCAACGTGGCAAGAGAGAAGAAAGAAAGAAAAGGCCCCCACGGGGCCCTGGAGTAATCTACCGCCCCCACTTTATTGGCAATATTTACTTTCTGTTTGGACAGGGCTGGACAATGTTGACGGTCTGCGAGGCACTTTGTAGCACCATAGCAGAGCAGCCACCTACACTCAAGCTACAGCAGGGGTCTTCAACGTTTTCAGCCCAAGGACCAGGGACCCCCCACAACCCTTTCAGAGATTCCATATAGTTTAATCATTTGACAGCACAGTTCAGTTCATCATCATCATCAGTGTATTTTGGATTCATGTCAATTTGTGTTTTTCTGATATTTAACCACTTGAACCGTCGACACTTAATAAACTTGACCTTTCACTCTGTAGTTAGTGTGCTCTTTTCCCCCTCTACAACAAAGCTTTTTGCAGAAAATAGCCGATCTACAAGCTCACAACGCCTCGCGCTGCGAGGCGTTGTGAGATTGAAGATCTGCTATTTTCAAAACTCAATTTTTGAGGTTTTTTGATTTTTTGGCATAAATCAGGGCTATTGAACTATTGAACACCCTTTATAACTGAGTGTTGGTTAAAATCATTTTGAACCAAGGAAAGTAGTAAAAAGTGCTTGGGACAAAACCTCCTAACTCCACACTTTCTGCCAAACCAGCTAACTCCCCCCGATTGGCCCTCTCTTTTTTCATAAATATGTGCTATAGTGAACACCCTTTACGTCTGTGTGTTGGTTCAAATAATGTTGAACCAATGAGTAGTAAAAAAGCCCTTCGGTCAAAACCTCCTAACTCCACTTGAGCTCATTTTCCCGAAAATGAACATTTTGGAGTTAGGAGGTTTCGGCCCGACAGAGATATATTTTTAAATATCATATTGCAAAATACATAAGGGCTACACAAAGCAGGTGCAGTACTTGTGTAATGCGTCCTCAAGCAGTACTGTACCATAAATGTCTCTATAGAGACCAATTTATCCAGTTTCACAGAGTCCTGGAGAGTGTTCCATTTGTCTGGGGGCATAAAAAGGTGAAGGCAGTCTTTCCTTGTTCACTGTTCATTCGTGGGGGTGACAAGTGTAATGTGTGTCTGTGTTAGATATCCCGTAATTTTTGGTTCTAAAAATGAAAATAAATACAATGGGAGCTTGCCGACACAGGCCCACAATGTTGTTCTCTTACAAATGGCGAGATAAGGCCAGCACCAGTTTTCTTTTTTTTTTTCATATAAAATACAGTGATGAGTGCTGAAAGCCATCGGCGGTAATGAAACGTAAAAGAACCTTACTGTCTTCAGGGCTTGGCTGTGACCCTGTGGGTTGGTTAACCCATTCAGGCCTAGCATTATTGAATGCTTTAACCAGTGAAAAATAGCAGATATACAAGCTCACAGCGCTGCACCGAGTGCCGCGCTGCGAGCTTGTAGATCTGCTATTTTTGAAAAAGTCGTGAAAATGTGTGCATATCTTTGAATATAATGTATTTTCAAAGCAAACGTTTGTAACTCAAATTTTGCTTCTGGGTGTCCCTGGAACTAGATATTTTGAGATGCGGGTCTGTGGCCAAATACATATAATTTTTTTGGGGTCCTTCACATGAAAAGGTTTGAGCACCACTGACATAGTAGTCTCTCAAGAACAGACTAACCGAGCTCCATTTAAGTGAAAAGGACGTTTTCTTTGACGATGGCTGGCCAGATTGCTGACATAGAAACATAGGGTTTTTCAAAAAATCTTAGAAGGATTCAAAATTCTAATTTTCACGATTTTTCAAAAATAGCAGATCTACAAGCTCGCAGCGCGGCACTCGGTGCCGCGCTGTGAGCTTGTATATCTGCTATTTTTCAATAGTTAAAGCATAAAATAATGATACACAATAATGTGTACAACGTTCTAAGTGTCTTAAGCATATATATAGCTGTGTGTGGTGGGCATGGGCCACACTTAATGGCCCTAAGAGCATTATTAGCTAATAAAGGTTGATGGGCCCCGTGGCGCTATAAATTTAGGAGGGCAGGGCAGACTATAGAGAGTGTCTTTGAGAGGTGAGGTGAGGTCTCGGTGTGGGGATTCATTCCATTGTCGCAATGCATGCAGCGCGTAGCCTGGCCAGCCAGCCTCATAATGTGCATTCACTCACTCGTTCCTTCCCGCAATATAATAGTCAAGTCGCTTGTGTAATTTTGTTAACTTTTTCGGGGGATTATGAAAACTATATTTGGAAACTTCAGAGTATAACAAATCAGAAAATCCATGATTCCATTTGCAAATCTGTAGGGGAATTTTTGACAGCTGCTGAAATTGTGTGTCTCATTCACTTACTATACACTACCCCCCAAAAAAATCTGCTTTAAGTAGCATGTGAGGGGTAAAACTAGGGGCTTTTAAGCATGCAAGCATTTGTTTTGCATAAAAAACATTCCTTGGGCTAAAAACAGCCCCCACGAAAGTGATAACTCATCACTAAACCATAGTTTTGTTGTGCCGTTTTTGGCCCAAGGAATGTTTTTCATGCAAAACAAATGCTTGCATTGGATTCAGAATCATTAAAAACCCCTAGTTTGACCCCTCACATGATACTTAAAGCTTAAGCTTTTTGGGGGTATTTTTTTCCTTGGATTTTCTGATTTGTTATACTCTGAAGTTTCCAAAAATATATAGTTTTAAAAATCCCCCGAAAAGTTTAACGAACCTTTCATGTTTGGACTATGAGTCTGGACTTTGGGCTATAGGCAGCTTGAAAAGTGGGCGGGGAATACTTGCCTTAACAGACAGACTCCTCAGCGTAGCAAAACATCTCTCAGCCAGTCGGAAGAACGACAAACAAACACGTCTTTTCGGCCGATGAACTCCGCTAGCGCATATACTCCTGTTCCTTTTTAATTGTTGTAATTGATTCCAACTCTGAAATAATTTCACTATTGCTTGTTTTATTGTTTCAGCGTTAACTGTTACACTTGTTGCATTGTTTTGAAAATGCTGCAGCAAGCATCTACGCCACCATCTACACATGGACCAATCAGGGGAAGCTTTTCACTTGTTGTGCGGACAGCAAACGCAGTCACTGATTGGCCCCGATCAGAAAATGATGGGGGCCAACTTCTCATACTCAGTGCCTATCTGCTGAAGTCCAGACCTCATGCTGTGGGAAGGAGGAATGAGTGAACGCAGTAGGAGGGACGGCCCGCCAGGCTATGCAACATGTGGTTCTGAAACCTTTTCATGGCAAGGAACCCCCAAATTGATATGTGTTTGCATCTGAAAATGTTTTTGTGACAGGGACTCCCCAGAATGGAAGATTATGTACATGTACATGTACAGATGTACATAACAGATTACATAACACATTTTTGAAAAATATCAAAAATATTTTTGTAGGAGATGGCCGGTCCAATGGCACCAAACGTTTTCAGATGGGGCGGCCAAAATATGTATCTTTTTGGAAGTGGTGTAAAGTAACTAAGTACTTTTACTTAAGTACTGTACTTAAGTACAGTTTTGAGGTATTTGTACTTTAATTGAGTATTTCCAAATTCCAATACTTTTACTTCTACTCCACTACACTTGGGATCCAAAATGTTGTACTTATACTCCACTACATTTATTTGAAAACTATAGTTACCAGGTACTTTAATGATATAAATTATAATATATTAAAACATACATAAACCACTTTAGCCCTATTCTATACCGTGGCTATTTGAAAATAGCCGATCTACGAGCTCACAACGCATTGCATCGCGATGCGTTGTGAGCTTGTAGATCTGCTATTTTCCAACATTTTCTACTTTTGCTTTTAGTACTTTAAGTACATTTTGATGCCAATACTTTTCTACATTTTGAATTCTGGACTTCTACAGAGTACTTCTACAATGCAGTATTGATACTTTTACTTAAGTTGAAAATGTGAGTACTTTTCCCACCACTGCTATTTGGGGGTCCTTGCCAACGAAAATGGATCACTTATGTGCGTACTGTACCTCACGTCCACGGTTTTCCTCTGGGTTCCGTGTGCGACATGCAGACACAGTCAGTGCAGCGGCGCCGACGGAGTTAAGTGTCAGTCCAATATAGAAGTAGGCCTGGCCTCTTATTGTGACCACAGAGGAAATCACCCACATTGGAGATAAAGGTCTTTCTCTCTCCACAGGGGAGAGGAAACAGTCCCTTCTCTGACCCAGTTGGCTGTCCACACACACACACACACACACACACACACACACACACACACACACACACACACACACACACACACACACACACACACACACACACACACACACACACACACACACACACACACACACACACACACACACACACACACACACACACACACACGTATAAACACGCACGTATAAACACGCACGTATAAACACACATAAACATACACACACACACACACCTATATTCTGTACACAAAACTAACCTTATACTAACCTCGCCTACCAGGCTTTCTGGGGGAAAGCCTGGTGTTCGTTCATAACAGGCCGTTTGGTTTCCGCCCAACGCGGAAACCACTAGAAGAAGCGGCGTCGCTTTGATTTGGTTCCCTCCGTTTGTTTCCCCAATCCCTATTAAAATGCTCGAGTAGCCTAGTGTAGTCTTTCCAGTCGCTACCAGTTGGACTAAAAGATGCATACCAAACGATTTTTTCAAAAGCAAAACAGCTCCGCATCAAGGAGTTTATTAGGTAGGCCCTAAAAGTATGTCCTTGAGCGGAGGGGAATTATTTTGGGTAAAACTGTTTCCGGTGGATAGTTCCGGCCAAATTGTAGTCCTTTGAGTATACTACAACATGACGTGTTGTGGTTTCCGCTCCAGACCGGTTACAAGCCCGAAAAGTGAAGTGATCCCAGACTACCCTTATACTAACTCACTTGTTCGCTCACACATACACACGCGAGCACACACACACACACACACGAACACACACACACACACACACACACACACACACACACACACACACACACACACACACACACACACACACACACACACACACACACACACACACACACACACACACACACACACACACACACACACACACACACACACGCACGAACACAGACATTCATTGTGGCAGGCAGCGGAGCTGTCTGCATCTACTTTAGAAATAAACCAACCCGGCTAATAATCATGTTTAATTAAGATGGTGAGGGTTTTTTTACGGTGGGAATTAATGGGGAGCACTTTGAATGGCCGCTCGCCTTGCTACAGGGGCGTCACAAGGGGGGGAAAAGTGGGACTGAGTTACTAGGGCCCAAGGTGGAGAGGCCTTAATTATTTACACTTTAGCTATTGAAAAATAGCAGATATACAAGCACACAGCGCGGCACCGAATGCCGTGCTGCGATCTTGTAGATATGCTATCTTTGAAAAGTTGAGAAATGTGTGCAAATCTTTGAATACATTTTTTTTTTTAAGCGAACATTTGTACCTCATTTTGCTTCTTTGGGGGGGGGGGGGTCCCTGGAACTAAACATTTTGAGATGGATGGTCCGTGGCCAAATACATATCATTTTGAGGTCCTTCACATGAAAAAGTTTGAGCCCCATGCACTGACATAGAAACATAGGTTTTCAAAAAACCTTAGAAGGATTTGAAAAATTCAAAGACGTTGCGCTGTGAGCTTGTATACCTGCTATTTTTCAATAGTTAAAGCACAAATAATGCGTTCCCAGTATAAATGGGTTAAACCCCCTCCCCCTATATGAAGAACATTCATGGGGGGGCCCGCAGTGAATCCTTGTACCCAGGGCCCAGGATTTGGTGTGACACCCCTGCTGCTGGGGTAATGAAAGGAAGCGGCAGCAGCAGGCGGTGGCAGTAAAATAAACAACATATTCACCGTCTGCTGGGAGGTGGGGTCGGCGAAAAGGCCTTTCTGTGTGGACTTTGCATGTTCTCCCAGTGTCCCCTAGGGTAGGTACCCTCACAAAAACATGCAGTAATCCTGGTTCACATCTGCTACTGTACGTCCTACCGGGGAAACTCCTTGTCAGGTGAGAAGAAGCACTTGCTCACTCCTGAAGGAAGCGTGAGCAGAGCTCAGTTTGGGCCTCTTCCAAGGTTGGCAGAGGGAGAGTAGCAATCGGCACTGCATGGGTTACAAATGGGTTACAAAATCATGGGATATGTTTTTTTTTAAAGGAGCTATAGTCAACTTTTTCTTGAAACACGGATGCTAAAATAAAAATAATGTTTCGAAAATATTTTATAAAAAGATAAGCTTTGTTTCTATTCAAAAATGACCACAAAAAACGTAAAATAATGATAAAATAATAATTTTGGCCGTTGTCAGGCTAACACTTTGTTTACATTCTAGACTATTCTTTGATAGTCTTAGTGTTAGACTAGGATGTAAACGAAGTGTCAGCCTGACAACGGCCAAAATGATTATGTTATCATTATTTTACGCTTTTTGTGGTCATTTTTGAATAATAACAGATTATATGAAGCTTATTCTTTTATAAAAAAGTTGACTATAGCTCCTTTAAAAGAACGGAAGAAAATGAAGAAGAAATATGAACTGTCTACACTAGTGTATGTAACACTAATGTGGCCAAACTGTCAAATATTAAGTAGCCTAAGCAAGAGGCAAACACTGTGAAAATAGCCGTTCTACATGCTCACAACGTGTGAAAATAGCCGCGTTTGCGAGGCGTTGTGAGCATGTAGATCAGCTATTTTCCCAATATTTATCAGCGGAACCGAGTCACATTAAATGTAATACCTACAATTCCAAGTGCTTGTCAGGGTGGCCGGGGGTCCCCAGTTCAATTATGTTTATTTTGGGGGTCACGGCCTAAAAAGGTTTGAGAACCCTTGGTATAGAGCATTAACAAATTCATCCACCAGGGGCATTGACAACTCATTCTTATGACTTCCTATCTAGCCAAGCTTCATAAACTATATATATTTTTTAAAGAGAAAACATTAATTAATAAATAAAAAGCGAATATTCGACTTCGGTGAATATTAGTGACTTTGATATTCGAATATTCGATGAATGCCCTAGTATGTGTGTGTGCCTGCGTGCGTGTGTGTGTGTGTGTGTGTGTGTGTGAATGTGCGTGTGTGCATGCTTTTATAGGGCTGGTATTATCCTCAGCCATTACACGCAGCTCCTAGGGGTCATGCATGCTTTGCTTTGCTCCTGCAATGCGCTGAGCGCTTTAGCTCCGGTCCCTGAGGCTTGGCTGTTTCTCTTACTCTGAGGAACTTGGCAATGCGACCAGCAGGAGGAAAAGCAGGGCAAGGAAGGTTTAGGCAGGAACAGACAACAACCGGAAGTTGGCACACCATGGGACGCCGCCATGACACTTTTGGGTGGCGGAAGTGACGAAGTGCTCATAGACGCTAATGTTATTTTGGGTGGCACTTCCGCCACCCAAAGTGTCATGGCGGATGGCCATGGAGCAAAAATGGACGTTGGTGACTGTTCTTGCTGAGACCTTCTTTGAAGCAGGGCAGGAAGGCAGTCAGGGGCGTCGCACCAAATTCTGGGCCCTGGGTACAAGGATTCACTGCGGGCCCCCCATGAGTGTTCTTCATAGGGGAGGGGTTTAACCCATTTGGACTGGGAACGCATTATTACTATTGAACAATAGCAGATCTACAGCTTGTAGATCTGCTATTTTTAAAAAGTCTTTGGATATTTCAAATCCTTCCAAGGTTTTTTGAAAAACCTATGTTTCTATGTCAGTGGTGCTCAAACCTTTTCATGTGAAGGACCCAGAAAATGATATGAATTTGGCCACGGACCCCCGTTTCAAAATATTTAGTTCCAGGGACCCCCCCCAGAAGCAAAATTTGAGTTACAAATGTTGATTTGCACACATTTCACACATTTAGCTGCTGAAAAATAGCAGATCTACAAGCTCACAGCGCGGCACTCGGTGAACTTGTATATCTGCTATTTTTCAGCAGCTAAATAATTAAGGCCCTGTACACCTTGGGCCCTTGTAACTCAGTCCCACTTTCCCCGCCCTTGTGACACCCCTGAAGGCAGTAAATATGAAGCGCTCCCCTGGTCTTAGAGTCCATCACCTCTGAGGAAATGCACATTCCCATCTTACATTTGGCTGGCCCACTTATTCTTTTTCTGCGCACACACCAGGGGTATTTCTGTGTTGTGTGTATCTGAGTGTGTTTGACAGACATGTACTAGTACAAATTCTTGTAGATATTAGAATTGAGTGTTTAAACCAGGGGTCTTCAACAGGGGGTCCGGGGCCCCTTGGAGGTCCTCAGAGTAACTACAGGGGGTCCGCCAAATCTTTGTGAGATGGGGGACACTAGTAGCCCGGCACCTTACTGAGACAATTGGGGGGGGGGGGGGGGGGGGGGGGGGGGGGGGGGTGGGACCTGAGTTACTAGGTCTCAAGGTGGAGGCTTGAATACAGGAAAACTCGACCTAAAACAAAGTCGAGCCAAACTCGTTTCCCAACGGTCTGTGGCCTTAAGCTAGATGCAGAATAGACCAAAATCAAATCTTTGCTTCTGGGGGTCCCTGGAACAAAATATTTTGCGATATATAGGGGTCCATCCGTGGAACAAAATATTTTGAGATGGGGTCCGCAGCCAAAAACACATTTTGGGGGTCCTTAACCATGCACATTCTACATGTCTTCTAAATCCTAACAGTTTTCCTGAAAAAAAGAAAAAAAATTATGTTGCTATCATTGTTTCTCAAACTTTGTCATGTCAAGGACCCCCAGAATGATGATGTATTTAGCCACGGACCCCCATCAGAAAATATTTTGTTCCAGGGACCCCAGACCTTTCCTGCTACCATCTCATCTTCTCCTCTCCTCCTCCTCTTTGTGACTCTCCTATCATCCTCCAGCAGTCGTTACATGTACAGCGTTACACAGCTTCTACATGTACCTGTACTCGCTACCCACACACACCTCCTCCTCCGTTCAACACTGCATTGTCTTTGGAAACCTGCCTCTGCCATCAAAGCAATTCCCCTTTCCTTTTTCCAGTCGTGGAAAGGAAAGCTAGACAAAAAGTACAATGTAATTACGGTACTCTGCGCCGGTTCCATTAGGAATAAAAAAGGACACCACGGCTTACAGTACATGGGTGGTGCGGGCGGGCACGCTTATAGTCACAATTAATGCATTCATTTCACGGTACAAAAAGAAGAAAAGAGCCGCAATTACACTAAAGAGAGCTTCTCTCCCCTAATTCTCTCGGTTAATTCTCAAAGACCGGGAACGCTCCCGAGTCGCGTTAGATTTGAAACACTTCAACCATTATTTTATGCTTTAAACTATTGGAAAATAGCAGATATACAAGCTCACAGTGAGCTTGTGGATCTGCTATTTTAGAAAAATCGTGAAAATGTTTGCAAGACTTTGAATATCTTTGACCCCCTCTTTGACCGACTTCTAAAATCCTTCCTCTAAATCAGTGGTTCTCAAACTTTTTCACGTCAAGGACCCCAAAATTGCATTTATTTGGCCCATCTCAAAATATGTTGTTCCAGGGACCCCCCATCAGAGGCAGAGATTTGAGTTACAAAAGTTTGCTTTGAAAAATATATATTCAGCTATTTTTCAACAGTTAAAGCATTCGATAAGTCTATAGGCCCTAAATGGCTTAATTCTCTTTGTCTGCCATGTCCCCGAGTCTATTTCTATGTCTCCTCACCCGTTCCTGACACCTTGGTCTTATCTGTGTCACCATCAGGCCGGGGGGGGGGGGGGGGGGGGGCTGCGGGGGGGGCGTCTTAATGCCATGAAACGACACTCGTTTCGCTCACATAGCAATTAAATTATTCCGTGTCATCTAGAGAGAGAGAAAAGGCATCGCCCTTACGAGGCCCTCCCCCTCCCTCCCTCCCTCTGTCGTGGCATTACCTCGACGGCGGACGGACGCGCGGCAGCGGGCGGCGCCGCCGCTCGTTGGGAGTCAGTGGGTGGGCGGAGCCTTTCTTCCACTCTCGTCTCAATTATAAAGCCATTTATTAGCAGCCACCCCCCCACCCCACACACACCCAGCCTGGGGTATTAAAACAGAGAAACTATAGGATTAATAAAATAAGATAAAAGAAGAAATGGTAATCACAGGGGGGGGGAAAGAAGGATCAGAAACATATTAGTTACTTAGAACGTGCGAATTACTGGGAGAGAAAGAGAGAGAGAGAGAGAGAGAGAGAGAGGCATCAGCGTGTAACAGCCCCATTATACACAGCCTTCCATTATTCCCTCATTATACACAATGCTTAGAACCACGCTTCTAGATCCAGGGGTGTCGCACCAAATTCTGGGCCCTGGGTACAAGGATTCACCGCGGGCCCCCCGTGAATGTTCTTAATAGGGGGAGGAGGGGATTTAACCCATTTAGACTGGGAACGTATTATTACTCATTCTACCACTTTTTGCGGTCACATGTTCAGATACTGGATTCTGATTGGCTTAAAACAGTGGTAAATCAGTCAACAACCTTGAGTTGGCTCATGGACCCCGCCCACTGTTGTGTTGCAGTTGTAACATTTCCATGATCAATGCGCCTCAAACTGTGTTTTCTTTCATTTATATGGTAGAAGTGGTAGAAAAGCAATTTACCATTCGAGGGTTGTGGGTTGTTGGCTGATTTACCACTGTTTCAGGGTTTTAGGGTAAATCACCCCCCCCCCCCCCCATCTAGATCAGTTATTTTATGTTTGCGACACCCGCAAGAAACTAACGTATAAATCACCCTGAAGCGTGCATGTACGGTCTGTGCACGCTACAGTTGACTTGAAAGGAGATCCAAGAAAGGAATTCTAAATTTACTTGAGTGTAAGTACCAAAGTATTGCTATCAAAATATACTTTAACTGTTCTGCTGCCCTTGACGACGCTCACCGTCATTGAAAGGGTTAATACCATGGCGCCGTTGACGGCGAGGACTGTCAATCTTACTGTATATACAGTAAAGGTATTATTACTTACTGTACGTCGCTCCGGTCCCGCCCGCATCGGTAATGTCCGCGATTTGTTTACAACGCACATCGGGCGTGCACGCGAAGTGAACGCCCTCCATAGTAAATCCATTGAGAGGCCCATAAAGAGACTTCATTTACTCAAAAGTGACATTCTTATACAAAGGATGGTCTCCACTCTCCATACTGTACACAAAAGCTGGGCGCAGCCATGTTTCTCTTCTGGGCTCACACTGTCATGTGACTAGATGACGTAATCGTTGCCGTCAAGTGATAATCCAAAAAAACAAAAACAACCCCCTTCCGGCCCTTCAAAATAATAGCGGCGGCCTATGGAGGAAACGGCGTGGCACCGAGGCACCAAGCAAACCTTCAGATTAAGAGGCAGTAGTTGTGTTAAAGTACCAAAAGTAGAAAGTACTCGTTATGCAGAATGTCCCATTTCAAGTACTGTACTGTACATAGATCATCTATTTTCAAATGGCCACAATGTACACAGGGCTGAAGTCGTTCATGTACGTGTAGGAAATAATAATCAAAATCTACAAAGTAACTAGTATTTATTTAGTAGTTATTATTGTCTTGGTGCAGACACTTATGTATACATGTGTATATTTGTTGGCACTGTGTTGATAAGTAGTTCCTAATGTTTGAATGAATGGACCATTGTAAGTTCTTTGAGTTTACAATAAATATGCTTAGAAAAGTGCTTTAAAATTGCAATCCATTATAGAAACTTTAGGTACTACTATTTTTTGTTGTGTTGTGTCTTTTCTACTGATCTTGACACTTTATTTGTATATTTTTACTTATACTTATAGTTGCTCTGTATGGCTGATTCTCCTGTAATGTTGATTCTTCTTTCTAGTTTGTTTTTTTGTCTCTCGGCTGTACACAACAGTCCTTTTTCTTTTTCTTGCTGTCCTGTAACTTGTAACCTTAACTGCTGTGTGACTCTGGGTGACTGAATTTCCCCCTTGGGATACTAAAGGTATCTATCTATCTATCTATCTATCTATCTATCCATCTATCCATCTATCCATCTATCTATCTATCAACTCAAGTTATCAAATAATTGTAGTGGAGTAAAAGTAGAATATTTGCCTGTGGGAGTATAGAGAGAGAGAGAGAGAGAGAGAGAGAGAGAGAGAGAGAGAGAGAGAGGGTAGGAAAAAGGTTCAACACAAAATGTTTTTGACACCCTGGGTACCCTGTGCATTTTGCCTACACGGGTTATCTCCCCTGACCACACTGTCCAATCCCAGCAGTGCCCGGACCACCCCTCCACATCCCCCCCCCTTCGTTTTCCCGCGGCTGGTGAAATTGGCCGAGGGCTAATCAACTTTTCTTTTTTTTTTTTGCTCCTCCGAGTGTGTGTGTGTGTTATTACGCAGCAATTGATGGATGGCACAATTACACCCTGTGTCACTTAGCTAAATGGCTGTGTAATCCTAATGACTTTTTATTCAAACCACAACTAGTTAGCTCAAGGGGGGGGGGGGGGATAAGGCCGGGGGATTGAGGAGGGCGAGATTCTAACGAGTGTAAGGACGAGAGCAACGCCACGATGCGGAGCCAGGGAGGGGGTTGATGGGTAAAAAAAAAAATGTTATAATCAGGTAATATGATGAATGTGCGTCCTTTGTTTGCTTAAAGTCAGTACATTCAAGAGACGGGCTAAAAGCATTTACAGTTGCTTTGATAACAGAAAATCACATATAAGGTGAGTGTAGATGCAGCCAGAGATTGGATTAGCTCGGGGACATTGGTGGAAAAAGTACTCCATTTTTTTACTTGAGTGAAAGTATCAATACTGCAATGTAGAAATACTCAGTTACAAGTAAAAGTCTGGAATTCAAAATGTACTTGAGTAAACGTACGAAAGTATTGGCATCAAAATGTACTTAAAGTACCAAAGGTAAAAGTACAAAATGTTTGAAAATAGCAGATCTACAAGCTCACATCGCTTGTAGATCGGCTATTTTCAAACAGCCACAGTATAGAATAGGGCTAAAGTGCATTGATGTATGTTTTATAATATAATCATTTCTATCTGCAAAGTAAGTTTTCAAATAATTGTAGTGGAGTAAAAGTACAATATTTGGATCCGAGATGTAGTGGAGTAGAAGTAAAAGTACTGAATACTGGAAATACGCAAGTAAAGTGCAAATACCTCAAAAGTGTGTTTAAGTCTACAGAACTTAACACAGGGGTGACTAACAGGTCATTTTGACCGATTTTAAATCTACCTATGAAGGCGGATTTTGGGACTGGAGTGGTTTGTTGCCATTTGAGAGTTTCTGCAAAAATACACTCCATTCTCCACTCCATCTATCTATCTATGTATCCATCTACACACACGCACGCAAACACACACAAACAAATCAATCATCATATCGACTGCAAAAAGACCAGACCAGACATACTTGAACGAGGAAATGCCAAGGTCGAAATGGACTGAGATGCTGATACAGTTGTCCGGGGCAGGGAATATTTGAGCAGCTAGTAGAACCGATATTGTTCTTTCTTCGATCGTTCTCATCCTCCATTTTTCTCCTTTACCCTGCCTCTCCACCTCCTCTCCACCTTCTCCTTTCTCTGATCCTCGTACCTGAACAACAACAACAACTCCCCCGAGCAGCAACGCTGCAGCCAGGCCGGGCCTACCGCTGCCTTTAAACAAAACAAATTTCAGAGAAAGGACAAGGTCGCAGTGAGAGATTCTGGAACCCAGCGCCCGTCATAATTACACTCGACCGCGCACGGCTAGCCGGGGCCCCGCTATAGCGCCTGGAGGAGGCTGTGGCTAATAAAAGCAGAGATGGGGGTGCGGGGGGGGGATGGGGGGGGGCACCCCGTGTGTGCGTGTCCGTTGTCGGTGGGGACACGGCGGGGGGGGGAGTCCAGCCAAATGGATTCCCCCGGCGCACACCCACACGCGTGTGCGCGCGCGCACACGAACCGGCAGGGGTGCCGCACTAAATTCTGGGCCCTGGGTACAAGGATTCAACTCACATTTTGTGCTTTTAACTATTGAAAATGACTTATATCTACAAGAACTCGGTGCCGCGCTGCGAGCTTGTAGATCTGCTATTTTTGAAAAGCCTGAAAATGTGTAGTCTTTGAATATTTCAAATCCTTCTAAGGTTTTTTTTTTTTTAAACCTATGTTTCTATATCAGTGGTGCTCAAACTTTTTCATGTTAAGGACCCCCAAAATGATATGTATTTGTCCACGGACCCACCCCCCCATCTCAAAATACTTAGTTCCAGGGAATCAAAATTTCAGTTACGAATTGTTCGCTTAAAAAATACATATATTCAAAGATTTGCACACATTTTCACGAAATTTTCAAAAATAGCTAAAGTTTAAAATAATGAAGGCCCCTCCTCCACCTTGGGCCCTGGTAACTCAGTCCCACTTTCCCCCCCAGTGTGACGCCCCTGGAACCGGCCACAAGTGGCACACATGCACACCTTTTCCCCTCACCTT
>NW_027664988.1:40000-60699 GCF_963921795.1 Nannobrachium achirus
AGAGGAAAGGGAGAAAGACAGAGAAACAAAGCCGATGACAAATTCAACAGGAAGGAAGAGGAACTGACAGACTGGCAGACAGTGTTGGGGAAGTTAAAGTTACATGTAACTGAGTTACGTAACTAAGTTACATTTTGCTGTAACTTGCTGGCAACTGAGTTACATTCATGTTTCTGTAACTCGTCAAGTAACTGAGATACTTTTTGGGGTCATTTTTGGCTCAAGTTACAAGAAGTTACAAGCAAAGTTATAATTTTACATTCAAGTTTTGTTAAGATTGATGATCAAATGTCCTCAACAGA
Organism: Nannobrachium achirus; assembly: GCF_963921795.1. Lineage (NCBI taxonomy): Eukaryota > Metazoa > Chordata > Actinopteri > Myctophiformes > Myctophidae > Nannobrachium > Nannobrachium achirus. Next base: position 40,303 of record NW_027664988.1, read on the forward strand.
TCATACATTATTTTCTTCTTTTTTTAACTTTATTTTAGAAACACAGATGTTTACTAAAGAAAATCTCAACCTTTTTTAAATAAAACATAAAACTCAGTTGAGGCATAATTTCTGCTGACAAGTGACTTTTTTGGAGGATATTATATTTTGTTTCATGTACACCAAATGTACATTCTCAATTTAACACTGCAAAAAGATAAAAAATAATCAAGTTACTCAAGTTACTTTTTCTATGTAACTTGAAACTTTATAAGTTACATTTCTCCAGGGGTATAACTTTAACTTGATTAAGTTACTGCCATGGTGAGGAGTTTGCATGTTCTCCCCGTGCCTCCTAGGGTTATACCCTCACAAAAACATGCAGTAATCCTGGTCTCTATAATGCCTCCCCCTGGCCAGCCGGGGCGCCTGATGGAGGGGAAAGGAACTGGTTGGAATAACGTGTTCCTTCCACGTGCTACGTCCATCCCAGGGAAATCCCCACTGTCAGGTGAAAAGAAGCAACTTGGACTCCTCATGCATAGAAGGAAGCATGAGGTCAGTCCGTTGTCTCCCCAGGCGCGGCAGAGGGAGAGCAGAGCCCAGGATTACATAGGCAATTGGCACTGGGTGAAAATGGGTTACAAAATCGTGGGATAAAAAAAATATATATAGAAAAGAAAAAAAAAAGAAAAAAGTTACTGCCATGGTGAGTTACTTGTAACTGTACAAGTTACGCTTTCAAAGTAACTTCCCCATCACTGCTGGCAGACACGGCCAGCGAAGACGGGCAGACAGTGACTAATTGACTCGATGGAGTGGCTGCGGCGGCGAGGGACAAATCGCGAGGCAGACATGCAGGCAGGGAGAGATGGATGCTCGAGACAACAACATAAAAAGCACGGCCGATGAAAGGCAGGTTGTAGACCAGGGTTCCCCAATTAGTTTTCCCCAAGGGCCGAATCATGTCTAGGGTACCAAGCCGAGGGCCACAACATTGCAGGGGGTGACGGTGGCGTTCTCTCTACTCCAGCGACAGTTCAGATATCGTTGTTGTCGGGTGAAAATCTTGTATGTCCAAAAACCGTTTTGCATTTAGCATTTTAAAAATGATTTAAACTAGTGAAAACAGCCGATCTACAAGCGTGTGCTTGTAGATCGGCTGTTTTCACTATACTTTTGTGCGACGGCCTTGTATGATTTGCGAAAGAACGTACACATTTGGAGATACGAGATTTCCACCCGACAACGACGATATACTAGTGTTGTTGCTGCTCTTATACCACCATTATTACTGGGGTTGGTGGGGGCCTGAGAGTAGCCCCCCACGGGCCGCAAATGGCCCGCGGGCCGCCTATTGGGGAACACTGTTGTGGACAAAGATGAAGACAGGAAGCCCAGGAACAGAGGTCACCGTTTAGCTCCACGTCGAGCAGCGGAGAGGTCGGCGACGCAGAGCAGCGGAGAGGTCGGCGACGCAGAGCATCGGAGAGGTCGGCGACGCAGTGACGCTGGCTCAGCAAGAGCCGTTGGCCGCCGCGTCCACGTCCATGGACGCGGCCGTGGACGCGTCCATGGACGCGGACGCGAAAAAAACGTCCGTGGACGCGAGGCCGCGTCCACGGACGCGAGGCCGCGTCCACGGACGCAAACGGCCGGCCGTCCCGGCCGTGGACGCGGCCGTGGACGAGGCCGTGGACGCAGACGGCCGGGGACGCGGCCGTGGACGAGGCCGCGGACGTGGACGCAAACGGCCGGCCGTGGACGAGTCCATGGACGAGGCCGCGAAAAAAAGGCAGCGAAAAAAAAAAAAAAAAGTGTCTATTGTATGTATTTTTTGATGGAGAATTCAAATATGACCTTCTTTTTTGCATAGGACAACTCTAACCTGCATCAATTGGTATGTTATAATTGCCAATTGTACCCTATCCATCTGAAAAACAAATTGGATGTCTATTGTATGTATTTTTTGATGGAGAATTCAAATATTACCTTCTTTTTGGGATAGGACAACTCTAACCTGCATCAATTGGTATTTTATAATTGCCAATTGTACCCTATCCATCTCAAAAACAAATTGGATGTCTATTGTATGTATTTTTTGATGGGGAATTCAAATGTTACCTTCTTTTTTAGATAGGACAACTCTAACCTGCATCAATTGGTGCATCAACCTACTATCTATCTATCTATCTATCTATCTATCTATCTATCTATCCATCTATCCATCTATCCATCTATCTATCCATCTATTTATTTATACTTCACCTTTAGTCCAGAAGAGAGTTCAGCATCAGGAACTTGCACACATGTAACTGTGTCATGACTGTGTCATGGAGCTAAAACAGGGCTATGTTAAATACTCAAAATGACTCTGATGGACCAATCAGGGTGGTGGTGGGGGGAGGGATCAACAATAGACAGAAACTGGATAATGCTTTGTTAACTGTCCCACCTAAGTCCCTGCTAGTCTGAACAAACATCACCTTCCCTCTCATAACACTACTACTACTACATTTGTATAAAGCTGCTCTTGCATTTGAATTCAAGTCTGACACAAGTTAAGGTTAACTTAGGTAGTATTTCATTTTGCTGGCTTTTAGGGTCAGTGTGTGAGTGTGTAGGCTCACAAATTATTATAATTGTCATTAAGTGACTCTATCTATCTATCTATCTATCTATCTATCTATCTATCTATCTATCTATCTATCTATCTATCTATCTATCTATCCATCTATCCATCCATCCATCCATCCATCCATCCATCCATCCATCCATCCATCCATCCATCCATCCATCTATCCATCTATTTATTTATACTTACTGTTTACATTTTCTATAAATATTTATTTCTATATAAAACTCAGTTGTGTGGAGTTATTGTGTGCCTTTTCTTGTAGCTAAAGAGTCCATTTGTTCACTAGACATTAAGTCAAGGTTACTATTTTGAGTTGAAGCTAAGTGTTTTATTGCTTTGTGGTTTAACATGATTTAAAAGGCAAATTCATTGTTATGGTTACTTTAGAAGACTGCTTTTGCATTCATGAGTTAAAAAGAGAGCCAAGCTAATTCAAAGAGTTACGTTAAAGGAACACAAAACATGACCTAACTCGCTGCCATTGGACAGACAGTTACAACATAGGCCTACTCTTATCTTTCACAGAACAGACAATTATCATTTGTTTTATCTATTTGAGACTATGTAGCTGCTCTATGGGAAATAGAGCATTATATCAGCCTATTCAATTGATAATGACCAATGGGTGCCAGTTTCTAAGTAGTTAACCATATTAACATAACAATATATGTGGCCTAGACATGGATATTGCCCAATCAACTCGTAATCTACAGAAATGTCCACCACATCACACAGTATAAAACTTAGTAGGCTCAGTGGATTCACCTATGTTAAATCATGTCAGGTTAGTTTGGTTCAAGGTTCAAGTATAATAATTTATGAGACAAAAATGTAAACAGCACAAATGTACAATCACATCTCGGCTAGAATGATAACATAAAGTCCTGACTACTCCTTGTTATTGTGGTCCTAAATACTACAATGATTAGTTTGGATGCATTGCTTCTATCATGTCCAATTAAAAATAAATACATTACATACATACATAAATCTGCCTTCTCCTGTATTGTATTAGTGACATTCATTATAAATAGTAAAATAACAGGACAGAGCAAAAAAGGCCTCTGTTGTGTCTTTATCTGATCACATGCAATCAGACACTCACACTGCACAGCAATATATAAACTTTATTACAGGCTCAAGGCCCACAGGGTAAGAAGACAATACATTACAAAGATAATAATTAAAAAAAACAACAACAGAGAGTACATTCACAAAGCCCCACCGGAGCTAAAGAGGCACTCATGCCAGTGTCCTCTAACGGTAGACGTGTACCTGACAGAGCTTTCCCCACATTGGTTACAGATATAAGGTTTCTCTCCGGTGTGAATTTGTTGGTGTATTTTGATATGTTCCAGTCTAGGAAAGCTCTTTCCACACTGGTCACAGCAATAAGGTTTCTTTCCAGTGTGATTTTTCTGGTGTGCTTTGAGATGATGCATATCACTGAACCTTTACTCACACTGGACACAGCAGTATATGGCTTCTCACCAGTGTGGATTTTCAGGTGTCTTTTCAGAGCCGTCTTCAGAGTGAACCTTTTCCCACATTGGTGACAGCAGTAAGGTCTCTCTCAAGTGTGAATCTTCTTGTGTTGTACGAGGCTAGATTTTACAGTGAAACGTTTGCCACAGTGTTCACAGCAGTAAGGCTTTTCTTCGGTGTGAAATCTCTGGTGTACTTTCAGAGCAGCCATTAAACTGAACTTTTCCCCACATTGGACACAGCTGTATGGTTTCTCTCCTGTGTGAATTCGTTCATGTATTTTGAGATAAGACAATCGAGTAAAGCTTTTCCCACACTGGTCACAGCAATAGGGCTTCTCTCTAGTGTGAATTCTCTGGTGTTCTCTCGCCGCGTCCACGTCCATGGACGCGGACGCGAAAAAAACGTCCGTGGACGCGAGGCCGCGTCCACGGACGCGAGGCCGCGTCCACGGACGCAAACGGCCGGCCGTCCCGGCCGTGGACGCGGCCGTGGACGAGGCCGTGGACGCAGACGGCCGGGGACGCGGCCGTGGACGAGGCCGCGGACGTGGACGCAAACGGCCGGCCGTGGACGAGTCCATGGACGAGGCCGCGAAAAAAAGGCAGCGAAAAAAAAAAAAAAAAGTGTCTATTGTATGTATTTTTTGATGGAGAATTCAAATATGACCTTCTTTTTTGCATAGGACAACTCTAACCTGCATCAATTGGTATGTTATAATTGCCAATTGTACCCTATCCATCTGAAAAACAAATTGGATGTCTATTGTATGTATTTTTTGATGGAGAATTCAAATATTACCTTCTTTTTGGGATAGGACAACTCTAACCTGCATCAATTGGTATTTTATAATTGCCAATTGTACCCTATCCATCTCAAAAACAAATTGGATGTCTATTGTATGTATTTTTTGATGGGGAATTCAAATGTTACCTTCTTTTTTAGATAGGACAACTCTAACCTGCATCAATTGGTGCATCAACCTACTATCTATCTATCTATCTATCTATCTATCTATCTATCTATCTATCCATCTATCCATCTATCCATCTATCTATCCATCTATTTATTTATACTTCACCTTTAGTCCAGAAGAGAGTTCAGCATCAGGAACTTGCACACATGTAACTGTGTCATGACTGTGTCATGGAGCTAAAACAGGGCTATGTTAAATACTCAAAATGACTCTGATGGACCAATCAGGGTGGTGGTGGGGGGAGGGATCAACAATAGACAGAAACTGGATAATGCTTTGTTAACTGTCCCACCTAAGTCCCTGCTAGTCTGAACAAACATCACCTTCCCTCTCATAACACTACTACTACTACATTTGTATAAAGCTGCTCTTGCATTTGAATTCAAGTCTGACACAAGTTAAGGTTAACTTAGGTAGTATTTCATTTTGCTGGCTTTTAGGGTCAGTGTGTGAGTGTGTAGGCTCACAAATTATTATAATTGTCATTAAGTGACTCTATCTATCTATCTATCTATCTATCTATCTATCTATCTATCTATCTATCTATCTATCTATCTATCTATCTATCTATCCATCCATCCATCTATCTATCTATCCATCTATCCATCTATTTATTTATACTTACTGTTTACATTTTCTATAAATATTTATTTCTATATAAAACTCAGTTGTGTGGAGTTATTGTGTGCCTTTTCTTGTAGCTAAAGAGTCCATTTGTTCACTAGACATTAAGTCAAGGTTACTATTTTGAGTTGAAGCTAAGTGTTTTATTGCTTTGTGGTTTAACATGATTTAAAAGGCAAATTCATTGTTATGGTTACTTTAGAAGACTGCTTTTGCATTCATGAGTTAAAAAGAGAGCCAAGCTAATTCAAAGAGTTACGTTAAAGGAACACAAAACATGACCTAACTCGCTGCCATTGGACAGACAGTTACAACATAGGCCTACTCTTATCTTTCACAGAACAGACAATTATCATTTGTTTTATCTATTTGAGACTATGTAGCTGCTCTATGGGAAATAGAGCATTATATCAGCCTATTCAATTGATAATGACCAATGGGTGCCAGTTTCTAAGTAGTTAACCATATTAACATAACAATATATGTGGCCTAGACATGGATATTGCCCAATCAACTCGTAATCTACAGAAATGTCCACCACATCACACAGTATAAAACTTAGTAGGCTCAGTGGATTCACCTATGTTAAATCATGTCAGGTTAGTTTGGTTCAAGGTTCAAGTATAATAATTTATGAGACAAAAATGTAAACAGCACAAATGTACAATCACATCTCGGCTAGAATGATAACATAAAGTCCTGACTACTCCTTGTTATTGTGGTCCTAAATACTACAATGATTAGTTTGGATGCATTGCTTCTATCATGTCCAATTAAAAATAAATACATTACATACATACATAAATCTGCCTTCTCCTGTATTGTATTAGTGACATTCATTATAAATAGTAAAATAACAGGACAGAGCAAAAAAGGCCTCTGTTGTGTCTTTATCTGATCACATGCAATCAGACACTCACACTGCACAGCAATATATAAACTTTATTACAGGCTCAAGGCCCACAGGGTAAGAAGACAATACATTACAAAGATAATAATTAAAAAAAACAACAACAGAGAGTACATTCACAAAGCCCCACCGGAGCTAAAGAGGCACTCATGCCAGTGTCCTCTAACGGTAGACGTGTACCTGACAGAGCTTTCCCCACATTGGTTACAGATATAAGGTTTCTCTCCGGTGTGAATTTGTTGGTGTATTTTGATATGTTCCAGTCTAGGAAAGCTCTTTCCACACTGGTCACAGCAATAAGGTTTCTTTCCAGTGTGATTTTTCTGGTGTGCTTTGAGATGATGCATATCACTGAACCTTTTCTCACACTGGACACAGCAGTATATGGCTTCTCACCAGTGTGGATTTTCAGGTGTCTTTTCAGAGCCGTCTTCAGAGTGAACCTTTTCCCACATTGGTGACAGCAGTAAGGTCTCTCTCAAGTGTGAATCTTCTTGTGTTGTACGAGGCTAGATTTTACAGTGAAACGTTTGCCACAGTGTTCACAGCAGTAAGGCTTTTCTTCGGTGTGAAATCTCTGGTGTACTTTCAGAGCAGCCATTAAACTGAACTTTTCCCCACATTGGACACAGCTGTATGGTTTCTCTCCTGTGTGAATTCGTTCATGTATTTTGAGATAAGACAATCGAGTAAAGCTTTTCCCACACTGGTCACAGCAATAGGGCTTCTCTCTAGTGTGAATTCTCTGGTGTTCTTTTAAAATCCCCTTTTGAACAAATCTTTTCCCACACTGGTCACAACAATAAGGTTTCTCTCCAGTATGTGAACGCTTATGATCTTTTAATTGTCCAGACCGAGCAAAATACTTCCCACATTGTTCACAGCTGAATGGCTTCACTCCGGTATGAATTCTCTGGTCTACTTTGAGATAATAAATTGAGCTGAAGGCTTTTTCCACATTGGTCACAACAGCACTGTCTTGGTTTAACTGAGGACAGCACAGGACAGGGAGAGAAAACACACACCTGATAAGAGCCAGATTCACACATTGATCAGCATTTAAGTAACATCATCATTATTATTGTTGAGTCTGAAAAGAACAATACAATGTGATAGATCTTTACACATCTGACCCATAACATTATTAGCAATTCACATGGTTACTATAATAGGTGAGTCTTCTAGCTTTTTAAAAATGTAATATTTCATTAATTCTTTCTCTTACTAAGTGTAACATCCCACTTCTTAATTGTATATTATTTGGAAAGGGTTAGCAAAATGTTTGCCATAAATTCAATGCTGAGTTGCATTTGTTTTCCTACATTTTCCCCTTCAATGTATTATTACAATGTATTTACTATTTGTTACTTAGGTCTACTTAACTTTGTATTTTTACATTATTATATTGATCAACATTAACACATAGTGTGTGTTAGGTTAGGTTAGTTGCAGAGTGTCCACAACTGTCCAGAATACACTGTACATAATAGACTCCAGACTTCAAGTGAAGATGAAATCTCTAGACGGCACCAGCGGCAATTCTGATGAACGGGTGGAACCCAAAGACCATCAAGATCTCTGTAAGTCACAGACTGAGTAAGTCTCCAGATAAACTCACACACATCAAAGTGTTTAAACATTACTTTTATCATTCATGACATAATATCATGTTACTGTTACCTACATGCCTTTATATGGGGAGAACCAAGCAACTTTGACCCAGTTATGATTTTGCTTTTAATAGAAAGGAATCCCTTACATTGTTGTATGTTAAATTACTTTCTGATCTGTTTGTGTTCATTATAACAGCCACAGGAAAGATACATTGTTTCAGATTGTTCCAGAGACTGATGACAGACCCTGGATGTAGCTCTGTCAGGTACACGTCTACCATTAGTGGACACTGGCATGAGTGGCATGAGTGCCTCTTTAGCTCCGGTGGGGCTTTGTGAATGTACTCTCTGTTGTTGTTTTTTTAAATTATTATCTTTGTAATGTATTGTCTTCTTACCCTGTGGGCCTTGAGCCTGTAATAAAGTTTATATATTGCTGTGCAGTGTGAGTGTCTGATTGCATGTGATCAGATAAAGACACAACAGAGGCCTTTTTTGCTCTGTCCTGTTATTTTACTATTTATAATGAATGTCACTAATACAATACAGGAGAAGGCAGATTTGTGTATGTATGTAATGTATTTATTTTTAATTGGACATGATAGAAGCAATGCATCCAAACTAATCATTGTAGTATTTAGGACCACAATAACAAGGAGTAGTCAGGACTTTATGTTATCATTCTAGCCGAGATGTGATTGTACATTTGTGCTGTTTACATTTTTGTCTCATAAATTATTATACTTGAACCTTGAACCAAACTAACCTGACATGATTTAACATAGGTGAATCCACTGAGCCTACTAAGTTTTATACTGTGTGATGTGGTGGACATTTCTGTAGATTACGAGTTGATTGGGCAATATCCATGTCTAGGCCACATATATTGTTATGTTAATATGGTTAACTACTTAGAAACTGGCACCCATTGGTCATTATCAATTGAATAGGCTGATATAATGCTCTATTTCCCATAGAGCAGCTACATAGTCTCAAATAGATAAAACAAATGATAATTGTCTGTTCTGTGAAAGATAAGAGTAGGCCTATGTTGTAACTGTCTGTCCAATGGCAGCGAGTTAGGTCATGTTTTGTGTTCCTTTAACTTAACTCTTTAAATTAGCTTGGCTCTCTTTTTAACTCATGAATGCAAAAGCAGTCTTCTAAAGTAACCATAACAATGAATTTGCCTTTTAAATCATGTTAAACCACAAAGCAATAAAACACTTAGCTTCAACTCAAAATAGTAACCTTGACTTAATGTCTAGTGAACAAATGGACTCTTTAGCTACAAGAAAAGGCACACAATAACTCCACACAACTGAGTTTTATATAGAAATAAATATTTATAGAAAATGTAAACAGTAAGTATAAATAAATAGATGGATAGATGGATAGATAGATAGATAGATAGATAGATAGATAGATAGATAGATAGATAGATAGAGTCACTTAATGACAATTATAATAATTTGTGAGCCTACACACTCACACACAGACCCTAAAAGCCAGCAAAATGAAATACTACCTAAGTTAACCTTAACTTGTGTCAGACTTGAATTCAAATGCAAGAGCAGCTTTATATAAATGTAGTAGTAGTAGTGTTATGAGAGGGAAGGTGATGTTTGTTCAGACTAGCAGGGACTTAGGTGGGACAGTTAACAAAGCATTATCCAGTTTCTGTCTATTGTTGATCCCTCCCCCCACCACCACCCTGATTGGTCCATCAGAGTCATTTTGAGTATTTAACATAGCCCTGTTTTAGCTCCATGACACAGTCATGACACAGTTACATGTGTGCAAGTTCCTGATGCTGAACTCTCTTCTGGACTAAAGGTGAAGTATAAATAAATAGATGGATAGATAGATGGATAGGTGGATAGATAGATAGATAGATAGATAGATAGATAGATAGATAGATAGATAGTAGGTTGATGCACCAATTGATGCAGGTTAGAGTTGTCCTATCTAGAAAAGAAGGTAACGTTTGAATTCCCCATCAAAAAATACATACAATAGACATCCACTTTGTTTTTGAGATGGATAGGGTACAATTGGCAATTATAAAATACCAATTGATGCAGGTTAGAGTTGTCCTATTCCAAAAAGAAGGTAATATTTGAATTCTCCATCAAAAAATACATACAATAGACATCCAATTTGTTTTTGAGATGGATAGGGTACAATTGGCAATTATAAAATACCAATTGATGCAGGTTAGAGTTGTCCTATTCCAAAAAGAAGGTAATATTTGAATTCTCCATCAAAAAATACATACAATAGACATCCAATTTGTTTTTCAGATGGATAGGGTACAATTGGCAATTATAAAATACCAATTGATGCAATTGATGCAAAAAATACATACAATAGACACCTTTTTTTCCTTTTTTCGCTGCCTTTTTTTCGCGGCCTCGTCCATGGACTCGTCCACGGCCGGCCGTTTGCGTCCACGTCCGCGGCCTCGTCCACGGCCGCGTCCCCGGCCGTCTGCGTCCACGGCCGCGTCCACGGCCGCGTCCACGGCCGGGACGGCCGGCCGTTTGCGTCCGTGGACGCGGCCTCGCGTCCACGGACGTTTTTTTCGCGTCCGCGTCCATGGACGCGTCCACGGCCGCGTCCATGGACGTGGACGCGGCGGCCAGCGGCTGTCTCTCGGCTGGACGGCGCTGGAGCGACAACACAAGGCCAGACGCACAAGGTCTCTAATCATGGTGTGCACACCGACAGCCAGGGACGTGCAGAGAATGTTAGAGAGGCAGGGGCTTGAAGTTTGAAGTTACAATGGGTGTGTATGGGGCCCTCCTCCTGAAGGAAGAGGACTGAAGGCATTTACATCAAATATCTAAATATTGAATCAAGCAAATTAAAATCTGTTCAGGGTGTTCATAAAAGCCTGATTAGACGATAAAATGACCAAAAGTTTTTTTTTTAAGTGAAATATCCCTTTAACCCCTACAACAAGTGGTTCTCAAACTTGTCCGTGCCAAGGACCCCCCAAAATCATATATATTTGCCCGCGGACCCCCCATCTGAAAGGGTTTTGTGCCAGGGACCCCCAGGAGAGAAGACTTATGTTACAAGAATTAAGATTATTCAACCATTTCCAATACTTTCACAAAAATCGCAGATGTACATTACAAGCTCACAGTGTGGCACAAAGTGACACACTGTGATAATATTCCGTAATATTCTGTGTTTATTCATTATTTTCATATTTACATGCCCAATTTCAGCTTTTCACTTTTCATTGTGGAAAATAACAATGAAAGCGGTGCTTGATGAGTTATGTTTTCAAAGACAGTTTCTTTAATGTCCCTTCTTCTATTGTTGGGGTGGCTTTATTTTAATGAAGACGCCAGTCATGTCTGGGAACATCATTAAATGGTGAGAAGATTCTGTGGCCTCAGGATTGGATGGTGGTTTTTGTTTTTAGTTTTTGACTTGCATAACATGAGACTGAAAAATATACATGGTTGTAATCTAGACGCAACAAATGTGCTGCACAATTCCCTTCCAGTTAGCCTGCAGGCTAAGGATATATTGGTCAGTTTATTCTGAGAATAGCCTACTATGATATGTACTGTACCACACGTTTTCTATTTCTCCCCAAAGGTTTTTATTATAGTCCTGCTAGTGGTGGGCCAGTGGCACTAAGAATGGCAATGTGTGGCAAAAAGTGTCTATTGTATGTATTTTTTGATGGAGAATTCAAATATGACCTTCTTTTTTGCATAGGACAACTCTAACCTGCATCAATTGGTATGTTATAATTGCCAATTGTACCCTATCCATCTGAAAAACAAATTGGATGTCTATTGTATGTATTTTTTGATGGAGAATTCAAATATTACCTTCTTTTTGGGATAGGACAACTCTAACCTGCATCAATTGGTATTTTATAATTGCCAATTGTACCCTATCCATCTCAAAAACAAATTGGATGTCTATTGTATGTATTTTTTGATGGGGAATTCAAATGTTACCTTCTTTTTTAGATAGGACAACTCTAACCTGCATCAATTGGTGCATCAACCTACTATCTATCTATCTATCTATCTATCTATCTATCTATCTATCTATCTATCCATCTATCCATCTATCTATCCATCTATTTATTTATACTTCACCTTTAGTCCAGAAGAGAGTTCAGCATCAGGAACTTGCACACATGTAACTGTGTCATGACTGTGTCATGGAGCTAAAACAGGGCTATGTTAAATACTCAAAATGACTCTGATGGACCAATCAGGGTGGTGGTGGGGGGAGGGATCAACAATAGACAGAAACTGGATAATGCTTTGTTAACTGTCCCACCTAAGTCCCTGCTAGTCTGAACAAACATCACCTTCCCTCTCATAACACTACTACTACTACATTTGTATAAAGCTGCTCTTGCATTTGAATTCAAGTCTGACACAAGTTAAGGTTAACTTAGGTAGTATTTCATTTTGCTGGCTTTTAGGGTCAGTGTGTGAGTGTGTAGGCTCACAAATTATTATAATTGTCATTAAGTGACTCTATCTATCTATCTATCTATCTATCTATCTATCTATCTATCTATCTATCTATCTATCTATCTATCTATCTATCCATCCATCTATCTATCTATCTATCCATCTATCCATCTATTTATTTATACTTACTGTTTACATTTTCTATAAATATTTATTTCTATATAAAACTCAGTTGTGTGGAGTTATTGTGTGCCTTTTCTTGTAGCTAAAGAGTCCATTTGTTCACTAGACATTAAGTCAAGGTTACTATTTTGAGTTGAAGCTAAGTGTTTTATTGCTTTGTGGTTTAACATGATTTAAAAGGCAAATTCATTGTTATGGTTACTTTAGAAGACTGCTTTTGCATTCATGAGTTAAAAAGAGAGCCAAGCTAATTCAAAGAGTTACGTTAAAGGAACACAAAACATGACCTAACTCGCTGCCATTGGACAGACAGTTACAACATAGGCCTACTCTTATCTTTCACAGAACAGACAATTATCATTTGTTTTATCTATTTGAGACTATGTAGCTGCTCTATGGGAAATAGAGCATTATATCAGCCTATTCAATTGATAATGACCAATGGGTGCCAGTTTCTAAGTAGTTAACCATATTAACATAACAATATATGTGGCCTAGACATGGATATTGCCCAATCAACTCGTAATCTACAGAAATGTCCACCACATCACACAGTATAAAACTTAGTAGGCTCAGTGGATTCACCTATGTTAAATCATGTCAGGTTAGTTTGGTTCAAGGTTCAAGTATAATAATTTATGAGACAAAAATGTAAACAGCACAAATGTACAATCACATCTCGGCTAGAATGATAACATAAAGTCCTGACTACTCCTTGTTATTGTGGTCCTAAATACTACAATGATTAGTTTGGATGCATTGCTTCTATCATGTCCAATTAAAAATAAATACATTACATACATACATAAATCTGCCTTCTCCTGTATTGTATTAGTGACATTCATTATAAATAGTAAAATAACAGGACAGAGCAAAAAAGGCCTCTGTTGTGTCTTTATCTGATCACATGCAATCAGACACTCACACTGCACAGCAATATATAAACTTTATTACAGGCTCAAGGCCCACAGGGTAAGAAGATTACAAAGATAATAATAAAAAAAAAACAACAACAGAGAGTACATTCACAAAGCCCCACCGGAGCTAAAGAGGCACTCATGCCAGTGTCCTCTAACGGTAGACGTGTACCTGACAGAGCTTTCCCCACATTGGTTACAGATATAAGGTTTCTCTCCGGTGTGAATTTGTTGGTGTATTTTGATATGTTCCAGTCTAGGAAAGCTATTTCCACACTGGTCACAGCAATAAGGTTTCTTTCCAGTGTGATTTTTCTGGTGTGCTTTGAGATGATGCATATCACTGAACCTTTTCTCACACTGGACACAGCAGTATATGGCTTCTCACCAGTGTGGATTTTCAGGTGTCTTTTCAGAGCCGTCTTCAGAGTGAACCTTTTCCCACATTGGTGACAGCAGTAAGGTCTCTCTCAAGTGTGAATCTTCTTGTGTTGTACGAGGCTAGATTTTACAGTGAAACGTTTGCCACAGTGTTCACAGCAGTAAGGCTTTTCTTCGGTGTGAAATCTCTGGTGTACTTTCAGAGCAGCCATTAAACTGAACTTTTCCCCACATTGGACACAGCTGTATGGTTTCTCTCCTGTGTGAATTCGTTCATGTATTTTGAGATAAGACAATCGAGTAAAGCTTTTCCCACACTGGTCACAGCAATAGGGCTTCTCTCTAGTGTGAATTCTCTGGTGTTCTTTTAAAATCCCCTTTTGAACAAATCTTTTCCCACACTGGTCACAACAATAAGGTTTCTCTCCAGTATGTGAACGCTTATGATCTTTTAATTGTCCAGACCGAGCAAAATACTTCCCACATTGTTCACAGCTGAATGGCTTCACTCCGGTATGAATTCTCTGGTCTACTTTGAGATAATAAATTGAGCTGAAGGCTTTTTCCACATTGGTCACAACAGCACTGTCTTGGTTTAACTGAGGACAGCACAGGACAGGGAGAGAAAACACACACCTGATAAGAGCCAGATTCACACATTGATCAGCATTTAAGTAACATCATCATTATTATTGTTGAGTCTGAAAAGAACAATACAATGTGATAGATCTTTACACATCTGACCCATAACATTATTAGCAATTCACATGGTTACTATAATAGGTGAGTCTTCTAGCTTTTTAAAAATGTAATATTTCATTAATTCTTTCTCTTACTAAGTGTAACATCCCACTTCTTAATTGTATATTATTTGGAAAGGGTTAGCAAAATGTTTGCCATAAATTCAATGCTGAGTTGCATTTGTTTTCCTACATTTTCCCCTTCAATGTATTATTACAATGTATTTACTATTTCTTACTTAGGTCAACTTAACTTTGTATTTTTACATTATTATATTGATCAACATTAACACATAGTGTGTGTTAGGTTAGGTTAGTTGCAGAGTGTCCACAACTGTCCAGAATACACTGTACATAATAGACTCCAGACTTCAAGTGAAGATGAAATCTCTAGACGGCACCAGCGGCAATTCTGATGAACGGGTGGAACCCAAAGACCATCAAGATCTCTGTAAGTCACAGACTGAGTAAGTCTCCAGATAAACTCACACACATCAAAGTGTTTAAACATTACTTTTATCATTCATGACATAATATCATGTTACTGTTACCTACATGCCTTTATATGGGGAGAACCAAGCAACTTTGACCCAGTTATGATTTTGCTTTTAATAGAAAGGAATCCCTTACATTGTTGTATGTTAAATTACTTTCTGATCTGTTTGTGTTCATTATAACAGCCACAGGAAAGATACATTGTTTCAGATTGTTCCAGAGACTGATGACAGACCCTGGATGTAGCTCTGTCAGGTACACGTCTACCATTAGTGGACACTGGCATGAGTGGCATGAGTGCCTCTTTAGCTCCGGTGGGGCTTTGTGAATGTACTCTCTGTTGTTGTTTTTTTTAATTATTATCTTTGTAATGTATTGTCGTCTTACCCTGTGGGCCTTGAGCCTGTAATAAAGTTTATATATTGCTGTGCAGTGTGAGTGTCTGATTGCATGTGATCAGATAAAGACACAACAGAGGCCTTTTTTGCTCTGTCCTGTTATTTTACTATTTATAATGAATGTCACTAATACAATACAGGAGAAGGCAGATTTCTGTATGTATGTAATGTATTTATTTTTAATTGGACATGATAGAAGCAATGCATCCAAACTAATCATTGTAGTATTTAGGACCACAATAACAAGGAGTAGTCAGGACTTTATGTTATCATTCTAGCCGAGATGTGATTGTACATTTGTGCTGTTTACATTTTTGTCTCATAAATTATTATACTTGAACCTTGAACCAAACTAACCTGACATGATTTAACATAGGTGAATCCACTGAGCCTACTAAGTTTTATACTGTGTGATGTGGTGGACATTTCTGTAGATTACGAGTTGATTGGGCAATATCCATGTCTAGGCCACATATATTGTTATGTTAATATGGTTAACTACTTAGAAACTGGCACCCATTGGTCATTATCAATTGAATAGGCTGATATAATGCTCTATTTCCCATAGAGCAGCTACATAGTCTCAAATAGATAAAACAAATGATAATTGTCTGTTCTGTGAAAGATAAGAGTAGGCCTATGTTGTAACTGTCTGTCCAATGGCAGCGAGTTAGGTCATGTTTTGTGTTCCTTTAACTTAACTCTTTAAATTAGCTTGGCTCTCTTTTTAACTCATGAATGCAAAAGCAGTCTTCTAAAGTAACCATAACAATGAATTTGCCTTTTAAATCATGTTAAACCACAAAGCAATAAAACACTTAGCTTCAACTCAAAATAGTAACCTTGACTTAACTCATTTGCTGCGATGGCCGTGAATCCCGTAAAAATCCCGCTGTCCGTCCCTGCCACGCCCGTGAATCCCGCCAATGTGCTTTTAAATTATGTAATGCTAAATTAGACTCTCCCACAGCTCCTCAAAAAGTTTTAGCCTTCTATCTTATAAGGAAACCAAAATATCACACATCAAAGTGAGTGTGTTTGAAAACAAGAGTGTAATAAATGTATAAATCTCAATAAAATCAACAGAGAAGGAACAGTGCTGGCAACCGCTGCAGCCTCCAGCACACAGAATGCGTCTTTTTTTTTTCCAGGCTCTTTTTTTTTTTTTTTTCCTCACTCCAACATGCATCCATTCACACACACCCCCATTCCAACACCAATGCCCTTGCCCTACAATGGAAGTGTTGCCAGAAGTCAATCTGAATGGCACCATGTAGGAAGCCCCCCAAGCGGAGGCTAGCCAGCCTAGCCTATAGCAACAACTAAACAGTTCAGCTCGATGAGACCGTTCTTCATAAATCAAACAAAATCCCGTGACATTTTCACTTCAAAAGCCATAATCTGCTAATGGCCTCCACAACCCACAGCTTCATAACCCCACACACCACACTATTGTCCAGATTTGCAGCCAACTAGAGAGAGTTGGAAGCATCTCTGCCTCATGACTGCCTGAACCAAAATAAACCATCACAACAAATAGATAACACATCTGCACCTCACCTCACGTCAGCGGGGGTCCCCTCGACTACATCCCGATCACAAGGCACTGCTCGCGGCAGAGTATATGTCCCCCCGTGTCCTGGACTCCTGGTCAAGCAACCATGTCGTGTCCGGAGGCTGATTTGACCACAAACAACATCTCTATTCGCGTCGGTAAAACTTATAAGACATCCTCGTCGAGCGTTAGCCTTGTCTTCTCCGTGTCTGCACGCTAACAGATGGATCCCACCGGGAACAGTGGAGTAAGCAATCGCGACGATTCATTGAAAGTAAGTTGCTTTGTTTTCATCCAAAGTTTCTGTGCTTCCCGTGTCGGTGTCCCGTTCCCTGCACGCAACGTGCAGACTGAAAAGAAAGTGAATATCGATCCATCGTGGCGCTCCTGCATCTCCCCCTGAGTGTGATCAGCTGCAGCATGTGTATCGCACACAGCATTGTAATGTTGTAATGCGTTCTTCTTGATGTGATCAATAACTCTATGCTTGTGATCCGTTCTAATATCCGGTTATTTACACAATCACATACATAAACGTTTCCGCATCCGGTATAGAAACGGACCTGATCAGCAACTACATATGGCAACTGTACAGGGGCGTCAATTGGGTATGGCAGGGGTATGCAGCTGCCATGCCTTGGCTACAGGGGGAAATAATAAAATGTACTTTTCATTGTGCCTGTTGCTAAGGTATGGCAACATGTCATGTTGCCATACCTTACCTTTTTCTGAACTGACGCCACTGCAACTGCACACTAACGGATCCCAACAGATTCAATTCGGTGGAGCTTTATTGACATGAGAAAACGCAAGTGGTTTGTACTCGCCAAAGCAAGTGTCACAAATAAAATAAAAACATTTGAAAATGGGTAACATAATACAGTTGGAGGGGGTACCATTCCCACCTGCTTAGCAATATATATTTATATATATATATATAGATCTGCTATTATGTACATGTATGTGTATAGCCTACAGTATAGTTAGTGTGAGTGTGTGTGTGTGTGTGTGTGTGTGTGTGTGTGTGTGTGTGTGCGTGTGCGTGTGTGTGCGTGTGTGTGCATGTGTGTGTGAGGAGGTACTGCAGACCATCGTGGGCCAGTCCAATATAAAAAGCGTATTTCTCTTTGTGTGAAGTAAGACGCCCTAAGGGCAAGATGTGGCCTATTACAGCACTATTACACAATTCCAGTTATACACAATTACACTTATTACACTAGTACACTCATCTGATAAGTGCCTGAAGCCATAAAGACAGATATCAAGTGAGTTATTTCCTTGAAAAGAGAACATTCACAAAAACTTAAATAACTCCTTTTCATTTGATTTTCAAGCTCGGAAAATCAAAAAACAAGGTTTTTGAAATGGCTATAACTATAGAATGGTACATCGTAAATGCAAGATTATATTTTTTTCGTGAAACTACAGCTTGTCCTCTTCCATTTCCAGTAATGTATGACATGGTCGTGCAAACACAGAATTTAGGAAAAATCTAAATATAAAAAAAAATATTCATTATACAAAATGGCAGTAAAGCCATACAGTGCAATGTTAAAATGGCAGCAAATGAGTTAATGTCTAGTGAACAAATGGACTCTTTAGCTACAAGAAAAGGCACACAATAACTCCACACAACTGAGTTTTATATAGAAATAAATATTTATAGAAAATGTAAACAGTAAGTATAAATAAATAGATGGATAGATAGATAGATGGATAGATAGATAGATAGATAGATAGATAGATAGATAGATAGATAGATAGATAGATAGATAGATAGATAGATAGTAGGTTGATGCACCAATTGATGCAGGTTAGAGTTGTCCTATCTAGAAAAGAAGGTAACGTTTAAATTCCCCATCAAAAAATACATACAATAGACATCCAATTTGTTTTTGAGATGGATAGGGTACAATTGGCAATTATAAAATACCAATTGATGCAGGTTAGAGTTGTCCTATTCCAAAAAGAAGGTAATATTTGAATTCTCCATCAAAAAATACATACAATAGACATCCAATTTGTTTTTGAGATGGATAGGGTACAATTGGCAATTATAAAATACCAATTGATGCAGGTTAGAGTTGTCCTATTCCAAAAAGAAGGTAATATTTGAATTCTCCATCAAAAAATACATACAATAGACATCCAATTTGTTTTTCAGATGGATAGGGTACAATTGGCAATTATAAAATACCAATTGATGCAGGTTAGAGTTGTCCTATGCAAAAAAGAAGGTCATATTTGAATTCTCCATCAAAAAATACATACAATAGACACCTTTTTTTTCTTTTTTCGCTGCCTTTTTTTCGCGGCCTCGTCCATGGACTCGTCCACGGCCGGCCGTTTGCGTCCACGTCCGCGGCCTCGTCCACGGCCGCGTCCCCGGCCGTCTGCGTCCACGGCCGCGTCCACGGCCGCGTCCACGGCCGGGACGGCCGGCCGTTTGCGTCCGCGTCCACGGACGTTTTTTCCGCGTCCGCGTCCATGGACGCGTCCACGGCCGCGTCCATGGACGTGGACGCGGCGGCCAGCGGCTGTCTCTCTAATAACCCTGAACAATAAATGGAATAATTTGAATAATTTGCTGTTCTGCTTCTAATATAAAGCACTGCTACTAAAGCACATCAATCACACTGTGTAACAAAAGGACCAAAGTAAATGTAAACTAAAGCTAAAGTTCACTAAGTGTCTTAAAGTTCATAGGGCTATCCTAGGTGAAGATCTATCTGGAAACTTTGGTGGCCAGGCAGTCGATACTCTAAACAACACTCTAATCAGTGCAAACAAAATAGATGCTAGTGTGCTGTTTTAGACCAATGTTGCAACCAATTTGTCTGTAGAAAATCAATGGCGGTAAATTTACTATTTTCCCTTTGCTGGTTACTTGGAATGTGTTAAACACACAAACACACGCAAGCATACACGCACGGACACACGCGCACACAAACACACGCACAAGCACGCACGCACGCACACAAACACACACGTCTCAGAGGTCCAGTTAAGTAGACATTCAATCAGTGAGGACCTTTTCCTGCATCTA
>NW_027664987.1:0-23068 GCF_963921795.1 Nannobrachium achirus
CTTGTCAGAGGAATTTGAATTTTCAAGATGGTGGCCATTTTTCAAGATGGCCTGTCACCTTAGTGGAACAGAATATGTGATATAATGGTTCATTTGGTGATACACAGGGCCGTCGAGAGTATTTTTGGCAAGGGGGTCAATATCAAAGAGCTGGCCGGGGCCCCCCTCCACGCGGGCCCCCCTCCACGCGTGCCCGTATTCGTATATAAATATATAATAAATAGAAATAACGTGTATTTCACAGGAAATTACTCATTTTCAAAGTAAAAGAATTGTTAAAAGTGGTTCTACATGGCGGCATAACCGTTCAGAGATTGTGCTAGGGTTTTAAACTGGGTTTTAAACTGTTGATCACTGTAACTGGCATGGTTAAAATTTACCGGACATCTGATAAAAATATCGGTCATAGATATTTGTATGCATTAATGACAAGCAGGTCGGGTAAATGCAGCACACAGCCCTAAGCATGACCTTTGTTTTGGGTTGAGATTGGCACATTTCCTGGGGCAATCTGCCCAGATCATGTATGCCACACGTGTCTTCTTCTTCTTTTTTAGTTTTTTACTCTAAAAAAAAGCATCTGCAATGCAGTGCATTTGAAACTACATTGCAGTGCACATCATGGGGTGATCACTGCTATGTTGTTGCTGAGTGAGGTCAGCAGACAAATTGACATTAGTGAGATGAAAAAAAACCTGAGTGAAATGTGCCAATGTGAACCAGAGACATCGGTACATGTTGGATTGTACTGTTTGAACATAAGTATGTACACAAATGTTAGGGCCATCTTGCACAAATACATTAATTAACCACGTTACCATTTGCGCATCGGTTGTGCGTAAATGGTTGCTCAATAACCTGAACATTGCATTACTTTGAGAACACATTTCCTTCATAATAAGAAACAAAGCATATAGCCTGCTGCACAGAAATATGTATTTCAGATTAATCCTTCAAAATATGGCTCAGCTTTCAGCTGACATAAGGTAATAAGGCTTAGGCTACTCACAAGCTACTGCAATAGATAAAGGCGTCCCTGCATCTGGTTTAGGACAGCTGTTTGGGACAGTTCAGTTGATAAGCATTTGTGCCTCCTCGGATATATTCCACTCAAGCCACGGTGACATTTTAACGTGGGACAGCCCAGCCCAGTCCATTTTTTTCCATCTTCAAATGCGTGTGCAGTGGCTGGACAACTTAGCCAACTTTACTCACACAAGTGCCCTCTTGTTTCAAAGTGTCTGTAACATACTCTAACTAATAATACAGCTTTGACTGTCCATCTTCCACGTGCAACTTAAACTGTGCCCTATTCCAAAGCCATCATGAAACCAGCGACAGAGGTACAGTATAACAGACTGTGAGACAACTAGGACCCAGCAACACACAACTATCTATTCTGGTCTTTACATTCACAATAAAGTGTCTCCCGTTTACCTCCCAATGCAGCTTATTTTACTCAGGTTAATATTAAAAGGAAATATGTACTGTATAACTTATTTTGTGCAACTTCGCTTCGCTTGCGTCTCTCTGGGAGGGAGAGAGAGAGAGAGAGAGTGAGAAAGAGAGCAAGAGACAGTGAGAAAGAGAGAGAGAGATGTCGCTTATATTAATGAGCTGCCGCTCCAAACATGTACAATTATGCAATATATAAGGTGCTCACCGCATTGTCGAAACTCTTTCTACCGACCCGCAAACTCCTCGTCCTCGCCATGTGTTAATCCATATGTTTCCAATAAATTAATGTTTACTCAAACTTGTCTCGGGGTCTACAGCGTTCACTCCATTGGTTCACTCAGCACTGTAGCTTCTTCCGCAAACAAAACTATGTCCTAGTATGAGAGCGAATAGCGAAGGAGATAAATGTCATGTGGGCCATCTTGACCCAATGAGATTACAAGATTCCGCAGTGGAAACGTAATGACATCACAGCCTGCCTACCGTAACTGACAGTGTAATTGCGCCCTCCAAATCTTTCCTAGGGGGGCCCAGGCCGGAGGGAGGGGGCCCGGGCCGGGGCCCCCACTCCACCGGGCCCCCCCCACTCCCGGAAGGGGGTAAAGAGTACCCTTTACCCCCCCCTATCGGCGGGCCTTGATACAAGTATGAAAATTGCCATGAGAAGTCTCTGTGGGTTACTTGACAATAAGCCAACCACAGCTACTTGAAATTTCAATATGGCAGCCATTTTTCAAGATGGCCACCACCTTAGTGGAGCACTAAATAAACCATTATATCACTTAACTGCTCCACAAGGTGTCGGCCATCTTGAAAAAAATCTGCCATCTTGAAATTTCAAGTAGCTGTGGGTGGGTAATTGTCAAGTGGCCCACAGAGACTCCTCATGCCAATTTTCATGCTTGTATCTGCAAAGTAACCCATTATATCACATAACTGCTCCACTAAGGTGTCGGCCATCTTGAAAATGGCCATCATCTTGAAATTTCAAATTTTAAAAGTGACCCATGGAGACAGCTAATGCCAATTTTCACACTTGTATCATTAACTGAACGATTCTGACAAAAATAAGCAGTTATTCTCTTTTATTACCCCAACTCGGTCATTGCAAAAAGTGTCATCTTAAATCTTAAACCTTTTTATTTTTTTATTTTTTTTAAGTTGATAATTTATAATAAGGCCTTCCTAATGATATACAAAAAATAAGTGAAGATGTTCAACTTATTTATACCGAGATTGCAACATTTTAAGTATGACAAAGAATTAGATCAATGTATCTTAAATGTGTTTGAGCAAGACAATTATGACCTGGATTAGGTGAAACAATGAAATATTGTATCCATGAAGAGCTAAGGATGCCAGGAATGTGCTGAAATCAAATACATTGCCACCTTGTAGTTCTGTAGTAAAATACAGCAAAAGAGGGCGTATGGTCACCCTAGGGTAACGTCGCCGAAACGCGCCGCCCAATCCAATACAAAGTCACATCTTTAGAACTCATTTTCTCTGAATTGTGTTCCTAGTGCAGTGGATTTTTTTTTTTGCGGCTGAATAGCTTCAGATCGGTCTTCTAAAAAAATAAATAGCCAATAGCTAACTGTTAGCTCTCGGCCTCCACTTCACATTCATAACACTGTTTGCAGAAAAAACACAAGCCACTTCTTCGTGGTTAACCGGATGTTACTATGAAGCCTTATGGAGGAATGGCTGGCACTCTAGCGGCACCTTGTGGCGCCTGGCAGTTATCCAGTTAACACGCTCTGGTCTAACGCTATGGACTAGAGTTAACCGTGAAACGAAACTTCGCCAAACGTGTGCTGCGCGGGCAGAAAAGATGATTTGACAGCCAACTCCAAGATGATAGCCAAAGATATTACTATGCCAAGGTACTATATTAGTGTTCTCCAACTAGAATACACTGTGCCCTGTCGCGAAACAATAGCGCGACGAGAAGAGAGTGTACGCAGCTGAGGTAACCGGAAGAATCGCCCCAAAACACACTCCCCCCAGTGTTTTATGTGTAGGAATACATGAAGGATTTGATCCCGGTGGCGGGGGCGATCATGTTTTGGGACGAGTAGCGCATTTTGCACCCTCATCTCAACAGCGCAGGGGAAAAAAAATGAAAAAAAATAAAACCGTTAATTAACCGGTTAATGCTGACGGCTAACCGGTTACTAAATTAACCGTTAGTGACATCCCTACACTGATCCGAGTTGAGGCGGGGGTTCACTGCAGTGTTGGAATGCAGAGAGTATCTTTTAAATAAAGAAGACCACCAGGTTGTGCGAATGACAAGTGAATGACGCTATGGCCCGTGAATCAACTGAACTGTCGGCTGATGTGATGAGTTGATCAGCTGACCCATCAGGAGCTTGACTGTGCCCTGACTAAACTAAAGCAGTGCTCTATTTTATTACACCTTTTTTTATTTCCTGTTTAAAGTAAAACTAGGAAATTATGTGTACGGGATCCACATGCCGTAAAAAGAAGGAACCTGGTAATTATTCCTGAATCAAAATAACTCCGATATGCTTGGGGAAATGACTGGTATGAACAGTAAAGTATACGTGCGGGGACTGCCCCATATAATAGGTTGAACTCCCATCGGGGCGAGCGTCGGCAGGTTAGATAATCACCCGCGTCACGGTTACTGAGGTTAGGTAGGTTTAGAGTTAGGCATAGTTTTACTGAGGTTAGGATTAGGGTTTGGGTTAGAGTTTGGTGGTCGATCCAAAGGGTGTTCGACCTAATGACATGTTACCATTGTCAATGTACTAAACATGCAATAACAATAGCAGGGGAGACCGATGGTAGAGGATGGATGCGCCGAAGTAAGCTGATGAGAAAGCAGAGAGTGGTGCAGTAACATTACCCCCCCCACCCCCCCTCCCCTTCCTCACCCCTTGCTGGACCTCATGGTTTGTATCCTGAAGGTCGACCAATAGATGGTGATAAATGACGAGCAACTCCAGTCCCCACTAAGTCTATCTGTAGAGGCGCTACACGGAGATACAGTGGAAGGCATTCTGTCATCAAGCAAACGGACCCATTCATTCATTCAAGACTGCCAAGCTCAATACGTGCCCTATGTGCCCCGCTGTAATGGCTTGCTGTTTGAGTTGACTGTGTGCGGGAGGGCACATGTGTTTTGTCCACAACGACTTTGTGGTGTCTTCGTGCATACTTAACCCATTTAGAATGGGTACACATTATTGTGTATCATTATTTTATGCTTTAACTATTGAAAAATAGCAGATATACAAGCTTGTAGATCTGCTATTTTTGAAAAATCGTGAAAATTCGAATTTTGACCCGATTCTATAAGTGTCTTTTGAATCCTTCATGTTTCTATGTCAGCAATCTGGCCAGCCATCGTCAAAGAAAAGGTCCTTTTCACTTAACTGGAGCTCAGTTAGTCTGTTCTTGAGAGACTACTATGTCAGTGGTTCTCAAACCTTTTCATGTGAAGGACCCCCAAAATTATATTTATTTGGCCACGGACCCGCATCTCAAAATATGTAGTTCCAGGGACCACCCAGAAGCAAAATTTTACAAACGTTCGCTTTGAAAATACATATATTCCAAAGATTTGCACGGTCCATTTTCACGACTTTTTCAAAAAATAGCAGATCTACAAGCTCGCAGCGCGGCACTCGGTGCCGCGCTGTGAGCTTGTATATCTGCTATTTTTCACTGGTTAAAGCATTCAATAATTCTAGACCTGAACGTTCATCTTCGCCTTCAGTCAGTCCTCGCATGAAGGTCTTTGGTCATTTCTTTGTGTCGAAAGTTTGCATGTACAGTATGTCTATATCTCAGTAGAGTACATGTCTTGTGTGTGTGACATGTGTGTGTGTGTGTGTGTGTGTGTGTGTGTGCATGTCCAGACTCCAGCCCCGGGGCAGTGTCTTCTGGCCCTCACAATCCTCAGGAGATGCTTGTGTCATTTTTCACAGTGACAGGCAGTGGCCCACGCAGGGTGGTCCCAGGTCTCCAGACTAATAGCGTCTGGACTGAGCCTCTTCACTTTCGTCCCTCTCTCTCTCTCTCTCTCCCACCGACCACCGAACATGGTCCCTACAGGGAACCCGGGCAGAGGAATGGCCTTGGCACAGACACGGTCTGTCTCTCTATCTATCTGAGACAGAGATGGAGAGGGAGAGGGAGAGAAAGACACTCCCAAGTAGGGATGGGACGAGAAGCGATATTATCGTGATAAAAAACACTCACGATAATCGTATCGTGGAGATTTAATTTATCGTGATATCGTCCTCCGTCATGCACTGGGATCAGTTCACCTTTTATTTGCCGAGCTGCATATCCTGTACCACTTAAACCCTCTATAATTTGTAAATGGTACTTATAATATATGTACTTGATAGTCTTTTTTTCCTTTTTTTTCAAATGTTCCGCCCCAGGATAATGGATTTTGATTATCGCGATAATATCGTAAATCGCGGTTTCTTTTGTCACAATAATCGTGATATGAAATGTTCATATCGTCCCATCCCTACTCCCAAGTTCTGAGAGTGGGGGGGAGTGATGTCAAAACAAATACATTCAATTCGTTTACTGCAGGGATGGATTAAGGGTCGGTTCTGTTACTTTTAAGATCAATGAACGGACTTAATCAAAGGGCACTGTAGCATCAGAGCAGCTTCGATTTGTAACTGCAACTCCGGTGCTTTTAATCCCTTGTCCTTTCGTGCGCTTGTGTAGGCCGTGACCCAGTGTTCTTGTGCTGTATATGTCCTCAAATAAAACACAACTACTGTGCTCTGTGCCTTTGTATGTGTCCCCTATGTAGCTCCACTACAAAGAAAGATGACTCCCATTCATCCCTATGGAGAGACCTTCCTGTACAACCACCCCGAGAAGATTCTGGTGAGACAGCATCCGCTTTCCATGGCAAGACACGCAGGGGTGTCAAATTCTGGGGCCCCCTGCGGGCCCCCCATGAATGTTAACTATTGAAAAATAGCAGATATACAAGCTCACAGCGCGGCACCGAGTGCTTGTATATCTGCTATTTTTGAAAAAATGTGAAAATGTGTGCAAGAAATCTATGTTTCCATGTCAGTGGTACTCAAACATTTTCATGTCAAGGACCCCCAAGATGATATGTATTTGGCCACAGATCCCCATCTCAAAATATTTAGTTCCAGGGACCCCCCAGAAGCCTAATTTGAGTTACAAATGTTCGCTTAAACATATATATACATATATTCAAACATTTTCACACATTTTCACGACTTTTCAAAAATAGCAGATCTACAAGCTCGCAGCGCGGCACTCGGTGCCGCGCTGTGAGCTTGTAGATCTGCTATTTTTCAATAGCTAAAGTTACTAGGGCCCCTCCACCTTGGCCCCTAGTAACTCAGTCCCACTTTCCCCCCCTTGTGACGCCCCTGAAGACACACATTCAGGCAGCCTAACTGAAGACGCACGGCGATTTATTCAACATCACTTACATTTCAGATGCCGTCCTCACACTAAATATAACCCCCACCCTCATTGTTCCCTTGTCGCCACAGACACAGGGCAGAGTGGATGATCTGCTAGTGTCAGCTCGCACCCCACCCCCAGGGTTAATAGAATTGTCACTGATAGTCTGGCCTGGCCGCTAAGTTAACCTATTTCGCCTGCTAGCACAATAACGGTGCCTGAGTGAATGATGGCCCCTTCCGTTCGCCGCTAATGCCATTTTGTCTTCTTTCCAGGACCGAGGACCGGAGGAGCTGCTGAAGAAAGAGTCCCAGGGGAAAATAAAGCACAAGAAGTTGAGGTACAGTATAGTATGTATAGAAGTATGTTGATGTGGTGCGACTCTGTTGTGCCTGCCACTGTCTTCTTGCCCGCTGCGATGTCTGCAAATAGCAACATTTCAAACACTCAGAATAGAGAGGAAGCAGGAACACAACATGACAGTTTGAGTCTCTGAGCATGAGACATACGGAAAGAATACATTGTGTACATTCACTATGGTACAAACATGGCCAATGGTGGAAGGTATGCAAAGCTCTAGGTGCCATATTATACCCACTTCTTGTTTTGTGAGGATTACATAATATTCTTCATTTTTTCCTCCTAACCTTTCAATCTATAATACAACATTTTTGAGCGGTGCTAACTGCTCGACCATTTGACCAAGTTTGTAGCTATGTAGGTGTGTCCGTATGAGTGTGGATATGTACGTATGTATGAGGACTGCCTCAACAGCTGCAAAACAGCTGGGAATTCATATATACAGCTTAACACCTTCTAAGCCTGGCCGTACTCCCTCGGACTTCCTACTGGGTCCCATCAGCCACGCCGTCTATTCCCGGACTTTTGATATAAATTATAATAAAAAAAAAAAAAACATCGGAAATTCTTCTCTGTGTCTTTTTGGAGCGATCTGAAAGGGTTAATATGCTCTGACAGTCATTTTCTGGTGCTGGGTGTGATACTCCTAATATCCAGCAGGCCACGCCGTTGACTCACATTCTGGATGGATGGCTGGCCAGGAGGAGCCTCATCCTCTCCCCAGTGTTGAAACTCAGCAAGAAGCTCAAACAAGATGGCTGGTCTTTGTCTCTGTTCGTGGATCGCGGTTTCAATCACGTTCGGGCGCCGCTTCTCTATCGCTCCTTTCCCTGCTTCGCCGCACGTAAACGAATGGAATTGATCTCCCCTCCGCCTCGCCAAAGTAAGATCGCCGACCTCTGCAGGATGAATATGTACGCTGTGTCGAGCACTCCAGTACGTGTTGTTATCATGTGGGCTTTGTTTTTTTAAAACATGTTTGTAAATAAATGGCTTATTTCTTCGGCGCTACCTCTGTTCAGAGGGTTCTGCCGCGGCTTGCAACGTGTTAATGGAGCAGTTCACCCCCAAAATGTTTTTTCTATTGATTACTCTTGCAAGGAGACTTGAGGTCAATAATATTTATTTTGTATTTGTCGCATTCCGACAAAAATGGTATTATAGTAAATTTACTGTAATCAAATCATACTGTAAACATATTATTGAACTCAAGTCTACTTGGCATGAGTAATCAATAGAAAACAAAGTCATTGTGGGGGTGAACTACTCCTTATTTTTGAACTACTCAAAGGCACCTCTCACTTCACACTGAGTGTGATTTTCAAATACATATTGATTCTGGATATACGGTAGTTGTGTCACTATTGCAGTTCGGTCTCCTCTTCTCGACTCTGCCTAGTGGAGTAGATAAGAGCATGCCCACATGTTGCCTCTCACTCACACGAAGTCTTTGACTCCCCAATAGATTTGTCTTGTTTCTCAGCTTGAAAATAGTTATTCGTTTTTTGGGCGTTTTTTTTTTTTGCAAAGTCAACTGACTTTGCAAACTCTACTGGCCCATACGGTTCCAATTTGTCATTTCTTTTGGTAAACAATCACTTTAAGTTGGCCTGCCAATATGAGAGACACTGCACTATTACTTTACAGCATGGGCCACCTTGAAATGCTTTGGCAAAATTAGAGTGTACCCACTTCCCCAGACAGCACTACACCAGCCTATAAATCATCTTTAGTAGACTTGTTCATGTTCACAAAATGCCAGTCTTAGACCACAGGAAGGCACATTATTGCTGGGAATGTCTTCTCTCTGCAGTTTTTCTTCATTAAACACACGTTAAATTGATTGATTGCAACTGGATAGACAATCATATTGACACATGATACAGTACAGACTGATGTGAAATGTTTCCATTTGCAATTAGTCACAGGAAGAAGCAGCTTAAAGCCAAAGAGTCTGCTGAGGGAACCGACGAACCCGAGGAAACGTTTCCCGCGCCCGCCTCCGATCTGCCCGACCACGGCGAAGACGACTACTCCACGGTGGAGGAATGCGCCGCCAGTTTGCAACTCGCCAGTCGGGGCGCGGTGAAAACCGACACCGTGGCAACGGAACCTCTTGCTGCCTTGCAGGTAGGGATGGGACGATATGAAAATGTCATGTGACGATTATTGTGAGCAAAGAAATTGCGAATTACGGTATTATCGCGATAATCAAACTATCCCCAACATCCATTATCCTGGGGATAACATTTAACAAAAAATAGCCGATCTGCAAGCTCACAACGCGACGCGTTTGCGACGCGTTGTGAGCCTGCAGATCGGCTATTTTTTGGCCTAGAGATTTGGTAGAGAGTGAAAAAAAAAAGACTCTATCAAGTACGTCATTTCCAGGTCCGTCTTACCATAGAGGGTTTCAAATTGAAACTTTAAATGGTACCGGATATGCAGCTCGTTGAATAAAAGTGAATTGATCCCAGTGCATGGGCGGAGGATAATTTCGTATCTCCACGATACGATTATTGTGAGTGTTTTTTTTTTTATCACGATAAACGATAATAACGATCATCATCCCATCCCTACTTGCAGGGTGAATCCGTGAAGATGGTGGAGTGCGACCTCTACTCCCTGCCTGAAGACGCTCTGGGGACTCTGGTCACGCGCGCCGCCGCGCCCGTCAGCTCGGACATCTCACCCTACGCCTGCTTCTACGGAGCCCCCAAAACCCAGCAGGTCAAAGCCGGTTGGCTGGACAAGCTGTCTCCGCAAGGGTACGTCACCACTCGGGCTGAGCTGTGCATCTTGTTTTTGTCACCCCTGCAGGGGTCCAGTCCAGTCCGGAACGTAGGGTCAACGACTAGATGGCGGATGTGATCTTCAGTGTTAAACTCTGAACTGGTTTTATGATACACTTAATTTCAGCCGTCCTACAGTACTCTAGAATGACACACACACACACACACACACACACACACACACACACACACACACACACACACACACACACACACACACACACACACACACACACACACACACACACACACACACACACACACACACACACACTCAAGCACACGCGCACTCTCGCACACTCATGCACATTTTCTCCAAGCTTATGATGATGATTTAAAATTGGCAGGGACTAGTGGCTACTGCACCCTGAATCAGACCTATCCATTATGCATAGCGCCAGGAGATGGAGATAGGAGATGACTTAAGAGCATTGATATTCATACCCTTTCACAATCCTGGCAGAGCAGCATTTTCTTTTTCCCCCACGGTGCTTAACCCATTTAGGCCGGTATTTTATGCTTTAACTATTGAATAATAGCAGATCTACGAGCTTGTAGATATGCTATTTTTGAAAAGTTGTGAATTTCTTTGAATATATATTTTTTAATAAAAGCGAACATTTGTAACTCAACTATCTGCTTCTGGGGTGTCCCTGGAACAACATATTTTTGTATGGGGGTCCACGACGGCCAAATACATGTAATTTTGGGGGTCCTTGACAAGGAAAAAGTTTGAGAACCACTGATTTAGAAGAAGGATTAAGATGACATTTATAGTAATCGTGTCAAAAATATTCAAAACATGCACAAAATGTTCACGATGGTTTTTCAGAAATAGCAGATCTACAAGCTCGCAGCGCGGCACTCTGTGCCGCGCTGTGAGCTTGTATGTCTGATATTTTTCAATAGTTAAAGCATAAAATAATGGTGGTTCAAATCTAAAGCGACACAGATTTTGCGTTCAGGTCTAAAGTGATTAATTTACTCTTGTTGCACC
This sequence comes from Nannobrachium achirus, assembly GCF_963921795.1. Taxonomy (NCBI): domain Eukaryota; kingdom Metazoa; phylum Chordata; class Actinopteri; order Myctophiformes; family Myctophidae; genus Nannobrachium; species Nannobrachium achirus. The sequence continues at coordinate 11,056 of NW_027664987.1, forward strand.
ACGTGCCTCACAGTCACTCAGAGCCACAGTTGTGTTGTGCTGCCATCAATCACCTCCTTTCTTTCCATTCTCCACTTGACCACCCGATTTGCATTGGCTTGGCACGCTGCCCTCGGGCTGTTGAATATTCACAAACGGGCAAGTGCCCATTTGTTTTATTATGCTAATTGACAGCTGTTGATACAACACTTGACGTTTATGAATCAATGGCACTACCCCGGGTGAAATACGAGCACCTGTTTGGCGCGCGTGGAGTGTTCGGATCGCTTTACTTTTCACAATGGAGGCATTTTGAGAGCAGTGCGACGCGCGTGGCTTTTCTTGTACGCGTTAATCCCGTGCTGAACTTACAGAACTGAGCTGAGGAGTTTGTCAAAGAACCAGAGCGAGAGAGAGAGAGTGGGAAAGAGAGGGAGAGAGAGAAAGCCTTGAGTTCCAATCTGAATGCCAGCATTTTCCCAGATTATGCAGTTGAATTTTCATGTCACTCTCTCTTCCAGGAAACGGGTCTTTCAGAGGAGGTGGGTGAGGTTTGATGGCGAGAGTCTTTCCTACTACAACAATGACAAGGTGAGCACACACACGCGGCCGCGTGCGCGCACACACACACACACACACACACACACACACACACACACACACACACACACACACACACACACACACACACACACACACACACACACACACACACACACGCACGCATAGTGCACACAAGGCCGCCACATGACTTTCATGAACTACGAAGACCTGCCTCCCCCAAAAACTTCCCACGAACGATCAGCCACCCACCTCCCCCTCAGTCCCCCACCTCTGCTGCCGCGCGGCGCTCTCGCCAAGCCAATCCAACTCCTTCCTCGTTAAGGAAAAGGAAATCTATTTTTAAGCAGCGAGTGCCAGTCTACCCGCGGCCCGCCCGCACACACACACACGTACGCACAGGTACGCCGGAGCCAGCCGAGCCAAACGTTCTCCTCTCTCTCTCTCTCTCTCTCTCTCTCTTCTCCCCCTTCCTCCTCATTGTCATCATCATCATCATTAGGCTGACAGGGTAAAGAATGGGGGCAAGGACGGAGCGACATTATGGCACGCATGGCTGGCCAGTGCCGCTCTCCCAATGCCTGCCCGGGCCATACAGTAAAGTACATTGATGTTGGCATCTGACCAACTCCCCCAGAGAGAGAGAGAGAGAGAGAGAGAGGGAGAGCATGGGAGGGAATGGGAGCGAGGGAATACTCACCTTTTTCTTGCCTCCATCAGCACTTCTCCCACTTTTTCGGCTCTCCTTTACCTCCCTTTTTCTCTGCTCCTCGCTCTCCTTCAGACTGCGCTCTTGACAGTAGGAGCTCTCGACTGGAGTGCCGGGGGCCCTCGTCAGCAGGGGCGTCGCACCAAATTCTGGGCCCTGGGTACAAGGATTCACTGCATTGTTTTGTGCTTTAACTAATGAAAAATTGCAGATATACTTGTAAATCTTGAGAATTTGAATTTTGACTCGATTTGTGCAAGTCGTTGAAGTTTTTTTTTAAAAACCTATGTTTCTATGTCAGTGGTGCTCAAACCTTTTCATGTGAAGGACCCCCAAGATGATATGTATTTGGCCACAGACCCCCATCTCAAAATATTTAGTTCCAGGGACCCCCGAGAAGCAAAATTTGAGTTACAAAATGTTCGCTTAAAAATATATATATATTCAAAGATTTGCACACATTTTCACGACTTTAAAAAAATACCAGATCTACAAGCTCGCAGCGCGGCACTCGGTGCTGCGCTGTGAGCTTGTATATCTGCTATTTTTCCATAGTTAAAGTATAAAATAATTGAGGCCCCTCCAGCTTGGGCCCTAGTAACTCAGTCCCACTCCCCCCCCTTGTGACGCCCCTGCTCGTCAGAGGAGAGGATAGGAGAGAAGCACGGTGAGGGCTTCTGGCGCTGAAGCCCAAGTGAACGGAAACGGATAGGCTGTGGGAAAAAAAAGAAGGGACAAAAGATATATGGGGAGGGAGAGTTTTTTAACCTTCAGACTCATCTCTGTCTATCACTGTCTCTCATTGAAATGGTCTTTTGGTTTGGTTTCTCAATACCTCTCCTCTCGTCTCGAAACCTTTTCCACTAAAGGTCACCGTGAGTGGCTGGCCTCTTCACTCAATGGGTTGCATTAAAATCAGTCAAGCGGTCAAGTCGTTCGAGTTAAGCAGTAGCCCGAATGACGCTCGCACACACACACGCGTGTGTGTGTGTGCGCACGCTGCCATTCAGTCCTACATGCTATTTTTGCTTTTTAGCCAGTCCTTTTTTACCGAGCTCAAGTGATTGCGAACATTTGACAAATGACGTTGTGCCTTAATGTGCTTGTGACAAGCCCATGCATCTAATGTAACTTCAACCCAACAAAGTGTGTGTGTGTGTGTGTGTGTGTGTGTGTGTGTGTGTGTGTGTGTGTGTGTGTGTGTGTGTGTGTGTGTGTGTGTGTGTGTGTGTGTGTGTGTGTGTGTGTGTGTGTGTGTGTGTGTGTGTGTGTGTGTGTGTGTGTGTGTGTGTGTGTGTGTGTGTGTGAGTGACCTCAGCATGCCCCTGTTTTTTGCTGTAGCAGCATTGCACAACATCACAATCAATGATGTGGGACCTGTCTGACGCCGGCTCGTTAATCACTTACTAATTATAGCCCTTCTCTCACACTCCTCTCTCTCTCTCTCTCACACACTCTCTCTCTCTCTCTCTCTCTCATTCTCTCTCTCTCTCTCTCCCTTTGTTTCCATTGCATTTGCTGCTTTATTTATCGGGACATACGCTCCGTTGGCGGTGGAGTGGGAATCGGCGGGGAGTAAGCGCGAGTCAGCACTTTATGCTAGGTGTCACTGTTAGCACAGACCCGGCAGGCGGAGGAAAGATGGTGGCCTCGCATTACGCAGTGTGGCCATGTGTATGAGAGTGAGAGAGACGGAGAGAGTGAGAGAGAGAATAAGTGTTGTCTAAACTTTTTTAAAGTCGTTCACCAATGTGACTTTTAGTTTCTGAGCGAGCCCAGCGCTTCATCAGTCTGCGGGGTGAAGGGGGAGGTCGGGTACGGTGTCTCCGTCATGCATGCACCGTCTGGTCAGTGCAGGGTCCTGTAACGGCACCACCTTTCCTCCACCTCCTCCCTCCACGGAACCGTGGCAGGGCTGGAGCAACACCGCACACACACAGAGCAAGGCTCTCGATGCCTTATTGTTGGCACAATAACAGTATTTAGATAACACTTTTCTTTACCACTTAAGCCCTGTTTGTGTTTTTGTTTTGTTAGTTGTTTTTTTGTCCTATTTTTCGTGACGTTTTATGACATATTTTCAAAATGTTTTGCCTGTAATGACATGCGTAAAATAGGGACACCGGCAGGGACGTGCAGAGAATGTTAGAGAGGCAGGGGCTGACATGTTTAAAAGGGCCTTTTGAAAATAGCTGACCTCCAAGCTCACAACGCGTCGCGCTGCGACACGTTGTGAGCTTGGAGGTCAATTTTCAATAATTCTTTCAACATGAGAAGCTGCATTCCAGTTCAGGAGAGTTTGGACAAGGTTATTTTCTTTAATGCTGCCTTCAAGTATGGCATGGAAAGAGGGCATTTGCATTTCTTTCACCACAGTAAAAACTGCATTCATGGTCTGGAGAGGGCACTTTTTGCAGACTGATATAAGGGCAGGGGCTCAAGCCCCCTTTGATGTCTATGTGTGCACGTGCCTGGACACCGGGTTGAAAGTGGTTAAAGTTACAAAGCGCTTGGAGAGTGGCGAACAATGAGAGTGAAAAATAGCATCGCGTTGTGAGATGACATTTAAAAGATGGATCATATATTATTATTATTATCATCATCATTAGTATTGTTATTATTACAGGGTTCCCACGGTCATGAAATTCCTGGAAATATTTTGAAAATTTGAAAAATATTTTTCCAGTACTGGAAAAGTTTTGGAATTGATCAAGGGGCCTGGAAGGTCCTGGAAAAAATAGCTATGCATTGTCTTTGGTTATTGATTTTGAACTGACAAATTAAACATTGGCCAAATTGTCAAATATTAGAGGCAGAAATTGTGTTGCGAGGCGTTGTGAGCATGTAGATTGGCTATTTTCACAATACAATTCTTAGTTCAAATATGATTATTTCGGGGATCACGGCCTGAAAAGGTTGAGAACCACTGGCATACACTACTTGTCTTTGGGCATTGCGCATAGGTGTAAGCGACTCGTTACTGAGCTGAATTATTGTTATATAGTCCTGGAAATCGGGTTAAATATTCTGGAAAAGTTTTGGAAAAGTTTTGGAAATAAATTGGTAAAGATGTGTGGGAACCCTGTTATTATTAACTCTCAAATACCTGGAACGCGCCCGAGTCGCGTTAGATTTTAACCACTTTAACCATTATTGTATGCTTTAATCTGCTAAAAATAGCAGATATAGATCTGCTATTTTTGAAAAAATCGTGAAAATGTGTGCAAGTCTATGAATATCTTTGACCCGATCTTTGACCCGACTTCTAAATCCTTCCTCTAAATCAGTGGTTCTCAAACTTTTTCATGTCAAGGACCCCCAAAATTACAGGTATTTAGCCACGGACCCCAATCTCAAAATATGTTGTTCCAGGGACCCCCCAGAAGCAAATATTTGATTTACAAATGTTCGCTTTTAAATAGATATATTCAAAGACTTGCAAAGAAAAATCATGATTTTTCAAAAATAGCAGATCTACAAGCTCGCAGCGCGGCACTCGGTGCGGCGCTGTGAGCTTGTATATCTGCTATTTTTCAATGGTTAAGGTAGTTAATAATCCTAGGCCTAAATGGGTTAATAATAAGAGCGTATTACCCTATTGGGAAATCGCCATCGACTTTAGTTGCTATCTAGTCTTTGGAACGGAGAGCTTTTTCTAATGACCTAGGAGTATGGCCCTCTGGGCCCTGGACATAATGGGGTTAAAAGTTCATAAATGTAGGTTAGAGCTATTGAACTGGATGCCTCGTTTGTGATCAATCACATCTTCAAATCAATGAGAAACCTCCGGAGGGATGCTAACACGGGGGTAATGACTCTCCTCTTCATTTCTGTGAAAAGTCCAGCTGCATTTTGATCAGCAGCACCATAATTGATATCAAATCAATCATAGGAAATGAGACACAAAATCGCTGAGCTTAGACTTAGACATGCATTTAGCACAGTAATATATTATTCAACCCAAAACACAACCCAAAAAAAAAAGACTTTGGGAATTAACCCCACTGACGAGGCAGTCTGCAGTTATATTTTAAAAAGTCTGTAAAAAACATACTACGGGAAGCACTAACATTTGGTTTAACCAAATGAACTGTTTTGAGTCCCTAATCTGGGCACGTCCCAATAGGCAGACATTCAGCGAAAAATCAACCTTGCAACGAGATTGGCTATTAAAACTCATTCTGTGCCAATGACTGCTTATGACGGTTTTTTTCCAATAGCCCTGTGTGCCAATGACGGCTTATGACGGTTTTTGTGTTTTTTACATAGAAAAAAAAAAAAAAAAAAAAATCATTTTTTTTCTTTTTTCTAAAGATGTCAAAATGACCTGAGATCAGAGAGATGCTTTTCTCTGTTTGTGTGTTCGCTCCCTCGTTTAGCTGATTGAGAAAATGTGTGTTCATGTGTGTCCATTCTAGTGGATGGACACTTTTTTTCATTCAAACAGCTCTATCTCTGGAACCATTTGTCCGATTGCCAAAATTCTTTTTGCCACTGAATCACAACAACTGTGTCTGTTTCTGTGGGGAAAAAAATTTATTAAAAAAAAATCTTTTTTTTTCATTGCATAGTAAAGAAAAACATACAAAATCTCGGCACAGCTACCTTGGAGCCATTTTGGCATCTGGCACAGAATGAGTTAATGGTGAAGAGATTTGCTGTTGAGCGAAAACAGGAGGGGGCCAAATACAGACCCCTGGGCCTGGGGTATCCCGGTCAATGAAGTGTATAGGGGTTTGACCCATTAAAACCAGGAAAGCATTTGTGTCATTATAGATGTGAACTAAAAAGCTTTTTTTTTAGGGCATTCGGGTGGCGCAGTGGTAAAGTCCCTGCCCACCACCACAGAGGTTGTGGGTTCAAATCCACCGTGGTGCAACCTGCTTTGTCAGGCGTCTACACAAACACAATTTGCCTGTGTTCAGGGGAGGGAAACTGGGCGGTAAGGGTGATAATTGTCATTATCACCCTTGGGCTGGGGGTGGCACTGGGTAGTTTTGGGTGGGAGGAGTAGGACAAAGGTTCTACGTCCTCCTAGTGGGGAATACTGGCAGGTGAGTCAGTATGAAATAGAAATGTAGAAATGTGTGTGGGAGGAATTCATTGGCATAACGACTAAATTGGGGAGAAAAAGGGGGTAAAAAATCAAAGAAAAGGGCATTATTTAATACTTTGGATATTCAAAAATAGAAGATCTACAGGCTCGTAACGGGTCTGCGCTACGAGCCTGTAAATCTACTATTTAAAAAACATATATGAATATCTATATTATTTTAAAGCAAACATTTTTAACTCAAATCTTTGCTTCTTGGGTCCCTGGAACAAAATATTTTTAGATGGGGGTATTTAGAAGACATGTGTAGAATCGGCCTCCGGTCTTAATGGGTTAAATGAGTTGGTCGGTAGAAGCTTGCCACCATTGGTGTGTGGGAAGTGAGGACGCTGGCGTCGAATGTTTGCCGTTTCACTTCCCAAGAACGAATGGGACATTGTAAAGCGCTTTGAGCTCGCAACTTGCTTAGAAAAGCGTTATAAAAACGCAATCCATTATTATTATTACCCAGCCACGTGAGTGCAGTTATCAGCTAATATATCGGTTGACTGCTGCGGGAGAGGGTTTTTTGCAGGTCTTTCAGTCCGAGTGTATCAAAAAAGCACCTCGGTTAAGGTGGAGACGACCTCCCTTTGGTTCGACCTGGTTAACATTCACCAGGTAACCAGGTTAGCATTCATAACCAGCGTCGGCGGGTTAGCATTGCACCAGTTTAGCATTCACCAGCCTTAGTTTTACTGAGTTTAGGGTTAATGTTTAGGTTTAGGTGTATCTCTGTATCTTCGGCACCTCTGGGCAGCCAATCACAAGCTTCCGCTGCCTTAACCCAGTTGCCATTTTGATACACTCGGACTGAAAGGGACCTGCAAAAAACACTCTCCCTGACTGCTACTGTAGTTTAGCTTGTAGTTCCTCTTAGTGTAAATGGGTGTGTATATTAGAGCTGTATGTAGAAGTGACATGAACGTGATGACAAGCTGTATATATCTTTCACTCTCTCTCTCTCCCCCTCTCAATCTCCCTCTCCCTCTCTCTCTCTCTCTCTCTCTCTCTCTCTCTCTCTCTCTCTCTCACTCTCTCTCTCTCTGGTGTTGATTTTCTCCCTCTCCATTCCACCATCGCTTCCTCCCACCCACCCAGGGCTTATTTTGTTTTGTCTTCTCATCGGAAATCCTGCGGGATTCGTCGGCCCCAGACAGAAGTAATCGCACTTAATCGCCGTCGCGGGCTCCAGTGTTCTCTGATGGCTCCTGTGATGTCACGAGTAAGGGTCACGGGGCGGTGGCGTGGGATAGTGGAGCGCTCGCCAATCTCACTGCATGGCATGCATGGTCCATCTCTCCTACGGCGTTTGGCCGTATAGCCCGCTCTCAACCCCGTCGCTCGCCCTCCCCCCCTTTTCGTCGGATTTCGTCAACCAGCAGGATTGACATGGGGAGGAAGGGGTGGGCTTGATGCGGTGTCACATGTATGCTTGTGTGTGCGCGCACGACGCACGTCTGTGGCCGTTTGTTAGCAGAAGAAAAAGCAAAGCCTGGGCTTGGACTTGTGAGGGGGGTGGAGGAGGGTGGCCAGGGGTGTCACAACAAATTCTGGGCCCTGGGTACAAGGATTCACTGTGGGCCCCCCATGAATGGGAACGCATTATTATGCATTATTTTGTGCTTTAACCATTGAGAAATAGCAGATATACAAGCTCAAAAAAATCTATGTTTCTATGTCAGTGGTGCTCTAACCTTTTCATCTGAAGGACCCCCAAAATGATATGTATTTGGCCACAGACCCCCATCAAAATATTTAGTTCCAGGGACCCCCAGAAGCAAAATCATAGTTTCGTATTTCGCTTAAAAAATAGTGAGTTTGTATATCTTCTATTTTTCAATATCTAAAGTATAACATAATTAAGGCCCCTCCACCTTGGGCCCTAGTAACTCAGTCCCACTCCCCCCCAGTGTGACGCCCCTGAGGGCAGCAGTGAGAGGGATGAAAAGATGAGGGGGGGGGGGGGGGGCTGGCGAGGGGGGGGGGGGGGGTGGAGGGAAAAGGCAGAGGGAGAGATAAGGTTTTAGGATCAGGGATCTGTCTTTTTCTGTGTGTCAGTATCTTTTCATTGTCTGTCCGTCTGACGCGGCTAAAGCTCTTTCATGCCAAGCCTGAAAAGCTCCTGCTCTCTCTCTCTCTTCTGCTGTCTCTTCCCAAGACCCCTAGCACTGACACTTCACACCTGGAGGGGTTAGACACAGAGATGGGACGATAAGCGATATTATCGTATATACACTCACACTAATCGTATCGTGGAAGTTTTATGTATCGTGATTCGTGATGTCGTCCTCCGTCGTGCACTGGGATCAATTCACCTTTTATTTGCCGAGCTGTGTATCCGGTACCACTTAAACCCTCTATAATTGGTAAAAGGTACTTATAATATATGTACTTGATACAGCCTTTTTTTCACTCTCCATCAAATGTCTTTGCCAAAAAATAGCCGATCTACAAGCTCACAACGCGCCACGTGCGACGCGTTGTGAGCTTGTAGATCTGCTATTTTTTGGCAAATGTTCCGCCCCAGGATAATGGTTTTGATTATCGTGATAATATCATAAAATCGAGATTTCTTTTGTCACAATAATCGTGATATGAAATGTTCATATCGTCCCATCCCTAGTTAAACCCCCCCCCCCCCAACACACACACACACACACACACACACACACACACACACACACACACACACACACACACACACACACACACACACACACACACACACACACAACTTTTTTCCTTGTGTGAGATCTGCAGTGGACCTCAGAAATATTAATTTTGCTTTGTCTTGGACACCCTTTATTTTTATTTTTGGTCAAATGATGAATGAAAAATGAATTAAAAAAAAAAAAAAACTCTAATATTAACCAGTTGAACCCTAAGGTTAGGGCCTTTCACAATTATTACATAATCGTCTAATCGCAATTATTTGAGGATAATAATCATAATAAGTATACAATTGTCAAATATGTCAGTAATTTCTTTGTATATTTAGGTTATGTGTCATGATTGCCATGTGCAACTTCAAAGCCTAAAAGCCAAACAGAAATGTAATTGTCAACGACAAATACACAATTAAACCGTTAATCGCAATTATTTGAGTGACAATTAATTGTCATGTAAAATGTCATATTTGTGACAGCCTTAACCCTAAGGTGAACCCGTCCCTATTCTGGGTGGGGGCGAACTTTCGGCGAGGACATTTGGTGTAGAGGGACAAAAGGAGGGGACCTAATATGGATATGGACCCCTGGGGGACTCCTATCAGTGAGGTGTTTTGGCTTTAAGTGGTTAAATAATAAATAAATAAAATGAAGCACAACAAGCATCTAGTTCATTCCTAGTTGCTGGACAGAATATTTTGACCTTGTGAGTGACCTTGAGGAGGCGGAATGCGTTTCACGTCACGTCTCGCGCTGTGTCAGGAATGTTCACGTTTCAGCGTACCGTCGCGAATTGATGCTCAAAGATTGGCATCTCTTTACCGTTTCTCAATGCCGTTTTCAGCCTCAAGGGTTTAACATTAAAGTCATATAAAATCGACCATGTAATTCTGTAAGGGGGGGAGTGGGGTTCTCAATGTTTACATGCCGATGGCGTGTGGTACACATGGTATTTCCAAATAACTATTTGGAACGCGTCGGAGGACTGTGAAATAGATTTGTCTGCATGGCATTTCTCCGAAGGCTCCTTTCAGAGTTGAGAGTTATAAAAACAAAATTGCACTGCAATAAAGTGGTATGTCAATTTTTTTTTTTCCTTTTTCTACTCTAGATCCACTGGGACCTTCTCAAGGGTCCTCTGTCAAAACCAGTCCTTTAGGGGGATGTTAAAATAATTACCCAAATACTCAGCTCCAAAGCATAATTGCATGGCGGTGTAGTTCCACAATATAACCATTAGGTGTCCCCATGCCCCATTGAAAAATACACGGTTTTTTTTTCCCCTCTTTTTTTTCTTTGCTGCTGGTGGAAGACTTGTCTCCCACTTTACATTTTCTTGTCTCCCTCCTCTCTCTTCGTGGAGCTTCTATCATCGCAGGCTTTTAGCTCCATCTCTCTGCCTTAATTGCTTCCTGAAGTTTGACTGGTTGTTATTTTGTGTTGTTGTTTAAGAGCAAAGAGACACATTCTGTGCCCATGAGGACGGACAGAGGCTGGGAACCTTGTAGCCCCCACAAAGTGACACATGCACAGTAAGAGAGATGCCGCTATAAAAAAAAAAAAAAAAAAAACAACAACACTGATGTGACAGTGAGGGCCAGCGAGAGAGAGAGAGAGAGAGTAGCCGTGTGAGAGAGGGACGTCGAGAAAGAGAGGGAATGTGTGCATTGAAGAACTGACCGCGGGAGAGAGGAATCGGGTATGTGTATGCATACATCAAAGGGGGCTAGAGCCCCTGCCCTTTTATCTGTCTGTAAAAAGTGCCCTCTCCAGAACATGAATGTATGTTTACTATGGTGAAAGAAATGCAAATGCCCTCTTTCCATGCCATGCCTGATGTCCAACAAACTCTCCTGAACATGAATGCAGCATCTTATGTTGAAAGAATTGCCCTCTCTGTGTGGAAATCCACGCTCTAAGCCACATCTCCAGTATTGACTTGATAATGCTTAGTTCAGTGAGGTATCAAGCATCGAAAATAGCCGACCTCCAAGCTCACACTGCGACGCGTTGTGAGCTTGGAGGTCTGCTATTTTCGATATGTTCACCGTTGTGTGTATATGGCAAAATCCTCATTTAACACTCAGTTAAAATAACAATCAGGAGTTTCGCTGCGCATTGGCCTGGTTCTAGCTTACTTACATTAGGCTCTTGTCTGACAACACCTACACTATTTGTGCGTTTGTGTGTACAAGTGACAAGTGAGTGCACACACACAGGCATGCTGACTGTTAACTCCAGCGACTGCTTTTCATCAACAACCGCCCCCTCCTCCACCCCCTCCTCATCCACCCCGCTGTGCATGTATTTACAGATTAAGCACAATCTCACGATTAAACAACTCTGTCCCACATGACCCAAAAAAAGCCAAGAATTAAAACAATTAATTACCGCTAACCCACATCGGGCATAATTATCAGTACTTAGCCGCTCTCTCCCTCTGTCACCTTTCCCTAACATCGATCTGAATTCAGACAGACAGACAGAGTCAGAGAAAGGGAGGAGAGAGAAAGAGGGAGAGGGTCTTTTAGACCCCATTTCCCCTCTCCCTGAAAAGGCCTTGCCATTGGCCAGCTGGCCACACTCGTAAATGTAAATACGTTTCTGTTCTTAATTTGCTTTGCCTGGTTAAGAAATGGTAAAAATGTCAAATTAAAAGTGCGTGCGTTTGAAAGGAATTGGGTGTGGGGTTGGGGAGGGGTGTTGTGATATTCCAGAGGCAGTGATGCACTGGTGGTAATTAGGCTGCCATTGTCAACAAGCTACTTTAATATGATTCGAAGGACCCCTCTTAGGTGTCTTCATCTCTGCCCGATGTCTCTTTCTTTATTCCCATGCCTCCTTTTCTTTCAAGTGCCCACTCCCACAAGCCCCACCGGCTTTTCTTTTCCTACATTTGTTTGCACCTTTTGTTTGTTGTTGTTTTTCTTCTTCTTTTCTCTTGTATGTCTTTCATTTTCTTTCACCTTGCTCTTTCCCTTCTCTCCGTTTTCCGTTCTCTCC
>NW_027664986.1:0-30000 GCF_963921795.1 Nannobrachium achirus
AACATTATAGGAAAACAGGATCAACGTTGCTTATAAGGAGCAGACCTGGCACCACTGCCATACAGTAACTACAGTCGGCGTCGTCTGAAAAAAATAAAATAAAAAATAAGTGCTTAGTTTTTTGCAGTTCTTTGCAGTCTGTGTACAGTCAGAAGGAGTCTCCTGTAGGCTGTTTGGTGTGTAGACACCTTAATAAGTTTGCTTCCGGTGCATTGCATTTGTCACAGTTTGGGGAGATATCTGAGAATATCTTGTGCAATTTGGATTTGGAATAATGAAGCCTATGTATAGTTCGAAATTGGATAAGGCAGTGTCTAGAATTAATCGAGCAAGAATTAACTTCTTCTAAGCCATCATCCCAGAGTGTCTCCGATATCGGGGTCCCCAACTCATTTTCCCATGCTAATTTAATAGCTGAAGTAGTAGGAAGGCCAATAGCCGGTAAAGACTCATAGAAGTATGATATGTTCATATATTGTCCTATATTCCAAAAAAGGAACTTGTCTAAGCGTGAAGGTGATGCTGTTTTGAAAGTGCGGTTAAAACTACGTACGAAGTCTCTAACCTGAAGAAAATAAAAGCACATTGTTAATGTGCTCTGTGTGACAGCGACATATGAACTCATTATGCTATGCTATAGTATAGTTTGTCTATTGTTTAGTCTATTCAATATGACAATATTTCCATTCTGGCATTAGTGAAGTTATATCTTGGCTTCAGACTGAGTCAGACACTACTTACAAATGGGTGGTCTTTCCTCCAGGCTTTGCGTTCTTGAGACAGTCTGCTAAGAGCGATGCCAGACATTGCTGCTCATCAACGCCTCCTTGTGGAAAAACAAAAACATCAAAACAGTTATTTATTTGAAATCGAACGTAAACAGGATAAAGTGGTTGAAAGGCGTATGAAGACCACCTGTTGATCGCTGGGTCATTAATTTACTCTGTTGGTAAATAGTTTAACGTCAATTTAACAAACAAAAACCTTTGACACATTTCCATTGGTCCATAACATAAAGTTTGTTCATTTGGGCAACAGAAATACAATTAAAATCGTGTTTTCTTGGGCGGCAACGTTATTATGTAATGTATACCCACCTCTTTATTCATGGAGCACACTTTAACAGTAAAAGTTTGTGGGGGAAAAACACATTCTGTAACTGCTGACGTTCAAGAATGTATATAAAACAATCTATTTAAATATACTTACCGTAAATTAAATTAGTCGAACACTGGTGGGTGATGTTAAAACGGATCAGAGTGTAGTTATGGGATGAGCTAACGCTAGCTTGTTTGTCTCGCTATTCGCTAACGTTATTTGCTAATGCTAACAGTGGACAACGGAAAAACACCCGTTTGATTACCAAAACAAACCTACTGGGCCAATTGTGGCGTGATTGAACGAACAATTAAAAATACGGTGTTATTAACATTTATATTAAGGCTAAAATGTATAGGTATTTGGTTTTATTTATTACAATTTACCGCACTTTGTAAAAAACAATGCGAGTCCAATACCGCTTTGCCTGTTAGCATATCGAGCGAAAGGACCCCAATTTGTTTATTTCCTTAGGACCTTCAGGCATTGCTAGGACAGCTTTATATGTGTCAAGTGTTGGCAGCCATCTTTGTTGTGGCGCTTCAGCTATTTAACGCCATATCTTACCGTTTATGTTTGTTACTTCTTTGATGACACCCCAAGAACGTGACTATATTACTATGGCATAACCTCGACATTCCTAGGCTTAATACGGTATATTACACAGCATTGTCATTAGTCACATGTGATTGAACTGTAACTAGTAATAGGTAACCAAATAATACAATGAAAGTGATGAATATAATATAAACCTTCCTCCATGGTGAAAATTGGCTACTAGAAAAATAGGACGTCTTCGCGTATTAAGGATGATTTGAGGTGAGGCATACGATGCGAATTTCAGCGAAGACACATTCAAAATGGATCCCATTATTATCCATTTATTAAATCATTGCCTGTACTCTGCAACGATCTGCAATTGTGATACATCGGTTACAACAAGTATCAGTTGAACGTATCACCATCACGGTATCACGAATCCTAAAATAAAATAATATTTAACGTTGAAAATCAGGCATCTTGCCAGACCCCCTAAAACTGGCATCGGAACTGGATAAAACTGGTTTTGATTTTCTCTGCGTCAGCACCCTAAAATGTTCTGCTGTCAGTCAATCCAAGTAGAATACATGTCAAGGTTTTTCAATAGTATTATATAGTTGTATAAACATATCACTGTTTGGTTGCAGCAAGAAACAGTAGCCCACACATTTTTTTAAACATTTCTTTCGAGTGGCATAACATAGAATTACATGAATTTGGCTGATGTCATCACCCATAGCAAAGTTGATAAAAAAATAATGGACAAAAAAATGTGGGATTTCTTTTGTCTTTATAGGAGGTAAATCATTTGGAACGGTTTAATGAGTGTTTTTTTTATTTTATTTTTTTTATATATATATATATATATATATATATATATATATATATATATATATATATATATTGGTGTTTACACATGGGTTCTGTTAGTTGGAATACATTTATTGAAAGTCGCCCTAACTGAGGACGTTTACGAAAAAAGAAACCAAAAAAACCAGCAGAGCAGGTCTCTCATTCAGTGAACCTTAATGACCAAATTAATAGAAAAAACACAAATAAGAAGTATAGCATGCCATGTCAGGTTCAACCCATTTTCTTGAATGTTTGGGCCTGTCTTGACTTGAGGATATCTGGATTCTGAAGTATATCAGTGACACATTGTTTTAATGCGGCCACATCGTCATTGGATAAATAGCTGAGCCACTATGCATACAATTGTGTGTGTGGCAAATCAAAATCCCTTAAAATAATGCCAACAACATATTTTATTGTATTTGTGCTCATTGAACTTTCTACTGATTGCTTGCTTACTGCACTCACAACAAAGCTAAACATTTACTCTTCTGACACAGTGTGACACTGGTTGACCTCTATGGAATTTTCATATTGCATTTATAGAAAAGATAAGAGGAATTGCATTTATTGTGAGAATGATGAAACATAACACTTTAAGTAGACATCTCTTTATTGTAAACTTTTAAATCGTCCTCTAAAATCACATAAAACAGGCACTTTTAGTAGACTAGCTAAGGTGTAGGCAATCAGAGTCCATGAGATATAAGGTATATTCTGAGACTTGTTTTGTTATAAAGAAATGTGGTGTTTTGTAAAGTAAAATGGTTGAATGTGTGAATAAAGAAAAAGATACAGTAAATATTTGTGGCAGCTGTAATAATGTTCATTTCTTTACCTTTCACCACTAGGAATTATTTATTACTACTAACAGTACCTAATATTTGTACTAGCACTATCTTAATTGTATAATCATTATAATTTTGTATTACCCATTATATTGTTATATTCTACGTGTAGCATAGTCTGGTGTAGTCTGCATTGTACTGCAGAAACACGTATGAGTAGGCTGCAGTGTAATGATTCTTTGAATCTCTGAATCCCACACTGGGCATCTGCAACAAACATTGCATATTTTGCCATTTCCAGGTCAATATAGCATCCCTGTCTACAGTATTCTTCCCCTCTCCTCTTACACCTGCTTTGCCTTGCCCTCTGAGATGACAAGCTCTGGAGACGCCCGTTTAAACCACTCGGCCCAGGAGCCATCATAAACGCACACCCCGGGATATCCCAGCAGGTGAGCGGCTAGGACAACATGACATGCTGTAACTCCCGAACCACAGCTGGTCCAGAATGGCCGTTCAAGGTCAATGCCTGCCTCCTTAAATAGTCTGGAGAGGTCCTCTAGTCCCAGCTCCTTCCCAGATGTATCCATGAATGAGGTGAAGGGCATGCTTATAGCACCAGGGAAATGACCTGGTAGAGTGTCTGGACAGAGAGGGGGGAGGGAGAGAGAGAGATAGAAATGGAGTGTGAAGCCGAAATACACATATTGTTATTATTTATTATTATATCATATTTTTATATTAAATAACATTTTCAAATTTGAGTTGCTTTAAATTACCATCTCTAGGCTCTGGCTCAGTTCCCCTGAATCTGCCAGCAGACCTGGCATCCACAACTTGAACCTGTTTGGTTTGGATGTTTGCCAAGATATCTTCATAGGTCTTGACCCACGGCTGGTTGATGCTGGCTTTAAACTCTCTGCGCCCCGGCTTGGTGTATTCTGACGTCAGCGGATGGCCGTCAGCCAGCCAGTTCTTCATGCCACCGTCCAAAACTGAAACCAAATCATGTCCAAAAAGTCGAAACATCCACCATACGCGGGGCGCACTGTATGACCCAAAGTCGCTGGTGTCATACACAACTACGTGTGTGTCGTTCCCGATGCCCAAATCTCCAACATATTCTGCAAAGTGACTTGCAGTTGGGAGCATATGATCAAACGGAGAGTTCTTATCAGAGCATTCATCAATGTCAAAGAACGAAGAGCCCGGTACGTGCTTTTGCACGAATTCAGCCTTTGCGTCCCGTTTCAGTTTAGGAAGATACCAAGACGTGTCGAGGATTCGGAGTTTGGGCCCGGTAAGATTGTTTTTGATCGCATCAGCAAGCCACTTGCCTGAAACGAGTGCACGGGTTTGCGCCGCCATGACTGTTCTTTTCTGATCTTGTGAAGTTTCACTCGCAGCAGTGCCCACCACCACCCTGGATGTGCCAAGTCATACCAAAAGTTCATTGACTTTATACATACTGTACAGTACGTGTACACAGAGTGTTGTAATGATTGACGCGCCTGCGGAAAGCCTGGTTTGTATTCTAAGAAATCTGCCTGGTGCTCTGAAGGTAGAGTCCGCCTTCAGTTTCCGCTTTGTGCCGCAGTGTTATTGTTCCCCTTATGCAAAATAAATGTCGACACTGACACGAGTAGTGTAGGCTAGTTTGTTCCCCACTTACCCAAAAAAGGTATGTTCCATGGGTTCTATATGTTCCCCCCTCAACTAAAATGTTCCCTTTTTAACTAAAAAATAAGTTCTATGTTTCCAATTTACCAAAAGATTTTCCCTGCTCACTCACCCAAACTAATTAATAACATTAACATCTCTAAACACACACAACTGAACATTACGGGGAGAAGTTATGAATACAAGTCAGGTGGTCACTAGGGACATCTGGGCACCATATCTTCGGGATGACAGCATCTGGATGAGTGTACACCTACACTGGAGACATCTGCCTCTAGTCTAGGACATGGACGTGGGCAATAGGGACATGTGGGCACCTGGACAACTGGGCACTACGGACATGTGCATCTGGAGAGGTGGGCATGGCTGTATTGAAAAGGATATAGGCTAATGCCCAGCCCCACCTTTCCCTGCATTTATTTTATTGTGTATTATTATTATTATTTCGTGAGCGGGGAACATAAAATCTTTATTTGGTCGAGTGGGGAACATAGAACCCGGGGAACATATAACCTTTTGGGGGGGGAAGTGGGGAACATAGAACCTGGGAAACAAGTCAGACTGCCCATAAGTCTGAATCTCATTACTCTGACGGTGGTTAGGTTTAGGCATAGTTTTACTGAGGTTATGGTTAATGTTAGGTTTAGGCATATTTTTACTGAGGTTAGGGTTAGGTGTTGTCAGACAATGGTGCAAAACACATGATTCTCATCCTAATGTAGCCTTGGGCGTTCCCACTTCCTAGCCTTTAACTCATCTCAGAGGAGAAAATCGTAATCTATACATAGCCTACTGGTGGCATAAACATGAGCGTATACCGTGTTAAAACACCAAATGTAATAAGGGGAGAGTTAACAGTGATTTTGATTTATTGTTTTAGATTACATCCTGCATACCTTACTAGAACTTTATCATCCAAAGTTTTACATTCATATTGTGGGCTCCCCATAGACATTTACATCACAGCCTGAAAAGGTTGAGAACCAGAGCACTAAAACACCAGCAGGTTGTAGCCTTCCCTTGAATATGTTTTCTCAAATGGCCGGGCCTTATTCACAGGAATCTGCAACACACTGACAGAAAGGCACTGTATGCTTTTTATATATAACTGTATGGCTATCATTTATCTCCATCCATGTAATGTTTCCTGCTATAATTGTTATTAGACAGTCTAGACTCCATGTTTTATCAGGGGTGCTGACTGGCTAGTGAGTTTATTATAGGCCTACTGTAGGAGGTAGTCAACTAACCAGCTCAATTAAAGAAACTGCTACAGCTTAATTTAATTTGGACCCATATCTAATGAGATCAATTTTGGAAATCTTTACCAGTGAAGACCCTCTTGGTTCTCAGTGAAATTAAGGCAAATGTTTTCTAGCCTGCGGGAAGAAAACTGCTGGCTTCAACTGCTCATAAATGAATGAGTCCGTCTGATCATCATACAATGACACCTGTTAATTATCTTCTTACAGGAGTCAGAAACTATCATACTATTGGTATAGATGAGCCTTGCATTGAGCCCATGAATTGATACTTTGCGGCTAACTATACTATACGTACATGTTTACCTGGTTTCATGTCCTGGGCACCCATACCCACAATCAACTTCACAGGTGGCGGTTTCGTTCCAAAAACACCACATATCCATTTTGAGAAAGAATCTCTGGAAGAAATGCAAACAATCACATTTCCTAACTCTACCCCCTTTGTAACGAAAGGACCCTAGAATGAATGAAGTTAAAGTTATAAAGTTATTATTAACCTCTGATATGGTACATTTTACCAGAAGTGCCAGCAGTCAGGTAAATTTCATTAATTGTAAGCTGCAGTCATATATACAGCCCTGCTACCCAAATAGATCAATAATGAATATCATAGCCTCCTCAAAAGTGACTTTCAGTAGAGTTTATCATGTCAAAATTGTCTGACAACCAAGTGTTCCCTATGATGCTGTCTGGTGTTCATTTCACGTGCATATGAGCATGTGATTTTATGAATAGCCTCTCTTTCTAAAACCTGCCCTTCAAGCAACAAAATCAATGTCACCAGTCAGATTAACTACTTAAGTCACCAATTGTATATATCCTGTGACTTGTCAGCTTTTTGGAATTAATTTTTTGTATTTACTAATTTCTTTCTTTCTTTCTTTCTTTCTTTCTTTCTTTCTTTCTCTCCATTTCTATGTATATCTGCTATTCTAGCGTTTTAAATGTTTGGATTTTTGGGAGATTTCTTTGTCTTTTCTTTAAAAAAAAAAAGTAATATAATGATGTGCCCAAAATTGGGACGGCAGGTCAAAAGTGGTTACATTTAATCCAAAAATGGAATTAAAAAATATTTATTTTCCTTCAATATTTGATTCTAAAGCCAATGTCAAAAAATATTTGTAGAATCAAATATTGAACAAACATGTTTTTTATTTAAATGTTTGTATTTTATTTAGAAAATTAACTTAACCGAAAGGTACACAGATTACTTTGTCTGTGACACAAAATGTTTGTCCTCATGTAATTAGATCAAATAACCTTCTAGATGTAACTTGTTTTAAGACCTTTTAAGAATGAGACGTGTTCTTAAGCAACAATTTAATTAGTATGATACAATGGAAAAATCCAACAAATTATTTACAAAGTTGTTTACAAACAGATGGACTGTGCTCTATCCCATTGAACGATTGTTGCTGTGACAATGATTTGGTCATTAAAATGTATAAAAAAATCAAAGGTTGCATTTAAAACATACTGTAGTAAACTAATACCATGGATTGGAATCAATGTATGAAAAAGTACATGTATAACAAATTACATTTTCAATAAGCAATTACATGTTTAAACCTCCATTTGATTTTGAAATGACCTTGTGAGGAAGATTATGATACAGCCACACCTGAGATGTCGGTGTTTATATATATTTTTTTTGTGTGAGTATATTCATCTGTAACAATATAAGTGATACATTATCAAATGGAATTTGTAGGAAAACAAAAACAAAAAACTGATTTACTCTGAGAGAGTACAATGAAAACACACCAAACCATAATAATATTTACGTAGATAAAACAAAGAACTTGCTTGAATGATACATATATTTTAAACTGTCAAAGAATTAGTCATTTTTAGGAAATATACTCATTACCATCTTTGTTCCCAATATGTGTACTTTTGTTTCATAAACAGCAACTGATTTGGTATTACGTCACACGTAATTCTTACCTATTGTGTACTACTGTGTACGGCAGTAACTAACTACATAGATTACAGTTTTACCACTCAAACACGGAATTTTCTGTCAATCACGTATTCCCACAATGCTGTAACTACAGGAGAAATAACTCATGAGCCAGCCACCCACTCATAGCCTGATTTATACTTTGTCGTACGATGGTAGAGCATGCCGAAATTAGCCTAATAGAGCTCACATCGCTTTCGGTTACAATACAATGGGAGCTTGTAGATCTGCTATGTTAAGTGCGCGACACCATTGTATGATGGAACATAAATCAGGCATTACAAACTCATTTCTTTCCTCTTACTCTGGAAATCTGTGATGTCCTTCACTTATACCAGTCACAAGTCTCCAGGGACAGTTCCCCACAGTATTGCAGCTCAGGGCATATACTTCCTGTCCTTCATCCTAGGTATGATGTGAATGTCTCTGATGTCATCATGCTGAAGTAGCCAGCACAGGTAGCGCTCTGTGCCCATGCCCCACCCGCTGGTAAGTAGTGGTATTACTTGGCGCATGTTGATGTACCACTTGTAAGACTCTTCTGGTACTGCATGATGCCTGAGGGCCTCCTGCACCATCTGAGGAGAGGAATGGCGTTCACCAAGACCTACAGTCTCTCCCAGTCCCAGCAGAAGGTCAGCTGCTTTGGCCTTGCACCGTCCTGTGCCTTCCACATATGCCTGGTAGAATGGAACTGCCAGGTGGTCCATCTCTGTTAGCCAAACTGCGCCGCTGTACTTCTCAATCAGGACACGTTCACCTTTACGGGTAAGCTTCCTGCCAAACTGGGGTTGGCCTTCCTGCACCCACTCTAAGCAGTCAGCAGATGGCATCATAGGAATAGCCTGGTCCAGAGTGACTCTTGGTAAGGATGTCTTCCCATCCATCTTACTGAGCATGTCTGTGGCATGGGTCAGGGTTCCAGCAGTGCTGAGAATGATGTCAGAGTGTTTCTTCAGCATGACGGCAGTAAGATGAGCCACATATCCCTCTGCAATTTGCATGGCATTGTTCATATCACCCAGCAGCTCACACTCAACGTGGTAGAACTGGTTCAGGTGGGTGGCATCAGGGTCTTCCCCTCTGAAACTTGGAGATACGTAGTAGGTCCCTGGCAGGTTCTCCTGGAAGCGAAGGAAGTACTCTAGCACAAACTGCATGGAGTCAGCGAGGTACACATCCTGGCCCAGCAAGTTAACAAAAACAGGCTCTGAGTCAGATCCCAAGCCCATTGGGGAGGAGATGGTGTCAGTGGTGAGAGGGGTCAGAGCGTACGAGTACTGGCAATTGTTATGGAAATATTCCACTGTGCTGTGGAAGAGTGTATTTTGAATCTGGAACAGGTTGCGGTACCACTGGCTTTTGATGGCAAGCGTGGAATGGGTCTGAGGGTCTTCCCATGACCGAGGAGGTCTGCATTGGGTAATCTTTGAGTGGATCCCCTTGAGGGCTTCAGGGCAGGCTGCAGGTCCGTCCAGAGATGACACATATCCAGGGTAGTTTTCAATGTATTCTGTTTGCAATGGAGTAGGCGTGGTCCCTTCTGGAGAAGGTACCAGAGGGATCAGTTTAACATGAGCATAATCAATTTCAAATCCCTCAAAGATCATGGCAACACCTCGAGCCCTCAACCCGTCCTCAAGTAGTTGGGCCACCTTACGAGCAGCAACGATCAGTGCTATGTAATCAGCTTGTTCCAGTCTGAAGATGTCACTGGGTAGTGGGTTGCGAGGCACCAAGACAGTCAGGCCAGGTGTGTTAGGGTATGGAGTAAGGAACGCAACATGCTCATTGTCCTCCCACACTCGCCACTGTGGTTCTTCTCCACGTACAATTCGAGCGAACAGGCCATCATTGGAAGGGTCTCCTGAGAAGTCGTAGCAAGATGGTGCATTTGGAGTTGGCAGTTTGTTCCTGATCTTGGCCTGAACCTGGTCCAGTACATCATCATCACAGCGAGGTCCACTCTTTGAGCTGCAGTAGCCAGGATCATACGCCTTAAATTCCTCTTCTCCAGCCAGATGGGGATGCCAACTAGGTTCAAGGCCATGAAGTGGGAGCACTCTGATCTGGGCTGGCTGGTTAGGGGTCGGATTGCAAACCAATGCACAGCGCTGTACTCCCAGTCGCTCATATAGCAGGTTTGAGACAACTCTTGCTCCCTGGAGCATGGCCACAAAATCAGGTTCCGCCAACTGGAAGATGCTGCTTGGCCCATTAAGAGTCTTTCTAGTCAGAATGGTTGCCCCTGGTGTCCAAGGGTTGGCGTGTAGGTAAGCCACCAGCTCATCATTCTCCCAGATTACATCAGATACGTTTTTCATGGGTCTGAGGACTTCCACTCGGGAAATGCCATTAATCATGGAGGCTACAAACATCACACCAGCATTGGTTTCGATCACTGCATCACCTTTGGCATCCACAGCAATGATTCCTGCACAGCTTCCTTTCAAGTTTTCCGTCATTACTTCTTTGCATGCCTCCCTAAGACCATAGCCTTTGTGATGGTATAGACTAGCCACCTTCTGTGCAACTGTGTGCCTCAGAAACACATCTCCATCTCCTGAGCAGGTAATGGCTAGCTTGTCATCAGCAAATATTCCTGCCCCAACCACTGCTGTATCCCCAACTCGCCCTTTCAGCTTCCCAACTACCCCACCTGTAGATGTTGCAGCAGCCAATTTGCCGTAGCGATCCAAGGCCACAGCTCCAACTGTTTGAGGATGGTTGTTTTTTGAAGTATTGCCACCACTGAGCTTTGCAGTTAACTCTCTGCGACGCACATCTGTATAGAAATACTCAGGTCCCATAGGTTTCTCCTTCTCCCCTAAGCTGTGCAAAAACTCTTCTGCCCCATCTCCTACAATGAGTGAGTGTGTGCTTTTCTCCATGACCTGTCTGGCTGCTTTTACAGGGTTCTTGACATTCTGAAGGCAGGCCACAGATCCAGAATTCATGCCATTGCCATCTACTATGGTTGCCTCCATCTCATTTTTGCCATCTTTGTTGAATACAGAACCTTTGCCTGCGTTGAAGAGGAAACAGTCCTCCAAGGCTTCCACTGATCTCTGGACTGCATCCAAGCTGCTGCCACCTTGCTGAAGTACTTGTGCACCAAGGGTCAATGCTGTCTGAAGGGCAAATTCAATAACGCCTAACACTTTGGCATTCAACATCATCTCCTCTCCAGCACCACCATGGATCACCATAGTATAGCCTGGGTTCATGGAGGAGGCAGCATCAGTATTGACTGTTGCTTTGGGCCTTAGGCCTCCTGGAAGATTTTCTTTGTCTCTGTTCTTTTGCCCTGCTTGGCCTTGTTGGAGTAGACACTCTAGGGCCCCCATCTGGCATGCAATGGAGTACCTAACAGCAAGGAGCATCACTAGCTTCAAGGTTATCTTCAGGCTTTCTTGAAGCTTCTCTAGTACCATGGCAAAGCTGCCTTTTGCATTAAGCACAATACGCACTGTGTCTTTCCTCCCTAGATAGGTTACAGCCAGCTGGTCTTGAGCATAGACATTCCCCACGGCACAGTCGACACCTTCCATCATATCTTTACCTGTGAGGTAAACAGAAGGGCAGGAAAAGGTCTCCAGGAACGTCTTCAGTGGGTTGTCAGAGGGGATAGACCGGCGTAAGGCAGCAAGGTGAGGCCCAACCCCCTGTCCACGTTTAGTGGCTTTGATGAGGTTCTTATGCTCTAGGAAGGCAACATGAAACAACTGTAGGAGGTCAGTAGTATATTGGGGCATATTATCTGGGCCCACAGAGGATGCCAAAGCACCTACCAGCTGGCGGGAACGCATGGTGAGAGAATATGTTGGATCACAGCGGCCATGTTTGTAGTGCCGCATATGGGTGGGCGTGATAAGAATGTGACTGTTGGCCGAGTCACCGAGAATCTGCCTCAGGGACAGCTGCAAGGAGAAGTTGATCCAGGCATCATAGAGGCCTCTCTGGCCACGGATTGTGGAAAAGACATCAGGGTAAGAAGAAACCTCGAAAGTGATGATTGGATAGGTCGCTTTTAAGGGAGGGCTTGGATTTGGGTTGTTAATGCCTTGCAAGGGGAATGCTAGAGGAGACGGGGAAATAACATTACGGTTATTTATGATAACAGACCCACTGTTGTTCCCTGTCTCAGATTGGATTTGGTTCAGGTTAACAGTCTCAGAGAGATGGTAAATGCACTCGGAGACGAGCCCAGCCACCATTCCATCCACAGCACTGTGCTCAAACACCATGCCTGCCGTGCTGTCCTTAAAGACCACCAGGTTCACAACCTGTCAGAAGAATAGGGGGAAAAAAACAGGTTAGTACTTTTAAGGTTCTGCTTATTCGTACAGTATCTCCACAGATACCTGACAATAGTAAAAATCTCATTCTAACTCTGACACTATGACTATGGGGCTGTTAAGTATGACATCATTTTGTAGGCAGAGGAGAATTTCTGCCCCCAGTTTCCGTGAATCTTTTTACTATTTTTACTATTATTTACACATTTTTCTTCTCTTTGTTGTTGAAAGGAAAGTGTTAGAATTATACTTTAGTCGTTATTTTTGTCTCGGATCTGTTGAAATAGCGAGGGACAGAAAATGCTCTGGGAGCAGAGTTCTCCTCTGCTACAAAATTATGTCACGGCTTAAAAGCCCCATAACAGACTATAACTAGAAAGATGAAAATGGAAAATTGCGAGTGTGGTTGCTGACGGTTGCTGACTATATTCTACAGTAAGCTAACTGTCACGTGAAGCTCGACCAATTGATTCCCTATTGATTCCCACTCCCATTGATTCCCTACTGATTCCCACTCCCATTGATTCCCTATTGATTCCCTACCCCATTTCCAATGGCAGCGGAAAAGTTACCCTAGTAATCAATAAAGTTTCCAGAAATGTTACCCTAGTAATAGATAAAGTTACCCCAGGACTATAATGTGTTGCCCTGTTGGGCAACCACACTAAAGATTTAATCTTAATCTGATTACTTGCGCCAGCAGAGCGTGCAAGTACTACGTCCGGCAGCGTATGTATGTATGTATGTATGTATGTATGTATGTATGTATGTATGTATGTATGTACAGTATGTATGTATGTATGTACATGTATATCGGTGTCCTTCTTTGTTTAGCCTGTAGGCCAGTCAGGGCCCAGCATTTCTGGCAACATCATCATTAACAGCCAATGAGGGATCAGCATGCCTGGTGATGCCAGTGGTGATGTCACTGGCATCCCAGAGGTGATGCAGTGGTGAGCACCAGTAGTGCTTTCGAGGCTGGACGTGACCGGACGCTGTTAGGCCAATATATTTCCCACATGCACCATGACGCAGGGATGGCGTGGAACAGTGCATGCTAGAACCATAGAGTTATAGGCTATACGAGTGATGACGCGCCATATAATATCTAATCAAATGGCTATTTGCATAACAAGTTTACCAGGTTTACCAGTGAGTGGTGGGCTTGCGCATCCCCCAGATTCCCAAGCCCTATTCATATGGACAGGCTACTTTAACGGCTAAATCTCGATATTCGGATGGCACAGAGATCCGATAGCACAGAGATCCGATGGCATGGAGATCCGATGGCACGGAGATACGATGTCCCTTACATTTGTAGCACGGCTCGTTTGAGAGAGAGAGACTGGTCTGGTCCATTTGAAGAATTATAATGCGGCATTTTGAGGTGGAAACATGGAGAATGCACAGGCTTAATCATAAATTTGCTGAGAGTGAGAACCATAAGTTATAGTTTAATATAACTTGGAGTTGGAGGAGAGCAGAGCTGGTCAGTTAGGCTGAGTCCAGAGTCAGACCAGCTGTGGCTGTTGCACTAATTGGTTTGACTTAGATTTGCGTCTTTTGTTTTTGTGTGTGTGTGTGTGTGTGTGTGTGTGTGTGTGTGTGTGTGTGTGTGTGTGTGTGTGTGTGTGTGTGTGTGTCTCCGCTCTCATAGTTGAACAGCAGCATTTTATAGTTTCAGTGAGAGCTTGATAATGTCTCATCGAATCTCCGTGCCGTCGGATTTTACGGCCATCGGAATAGCACTGCGCGCCCACTTTAACACCTACTGTAGGTTTCCAGCGGAAAGAAAACACCAAAGCACCACTGGTGAGCACACCTCATGGCGTGCTCTGCTGGCGCACAAGTAGGCCATACATGGCCCACAAGTAGGCCATGTATGGCAAGGCGCAAGTTGGCACCTTGACAGTGTGCAGTTCTGATTTAGATTTAGATTCTGCTTCTGTGTGTTTTTGAGAAGGAAAAAGAAGGTTCCATCCTGTACCTTGTCATAGTATCTCAGACAGGGCCTGTCTCCTCCTCCCAGCCGTACAGCATTCAGGGAATCAGCCAGTTCGGGTGGTGAGTTGCAGTCCTCGAGGGAAAGTGCCACCACAGCGCTCTCCATCAGGCCCAGTGATGCTGCTGCAACCCCTCCTTGCACCAGGATCTCATCCCTGAGTGCAGCCCAGGTCTTGCGCTCCAGGGCAGAAAGATTGCAGATGGAGGGTTTGCTCACGTTCAGCTCTTTGGGTTGATTGATCACACAGGCCACCTGGCTGTAGATATCGAGGAATGGTAGAGCATACATCGCCCCCCCAGTGCTGGGACGCCACAGTATGTCGATAGGGAACACCCCTCCAGCACAGGTGACGATGGCGTGGAGGCTGTCTGGGTACACCTAGAAAGGTGTTTTATGAACAACAAAATTAGATTTGCATCATATGAATACAATAGTTAAAAAATAGCAAACAGGTTTAACATTTCTTATTTGCTGTCTTTGATGGAATTACTCTACCCCCCCCCCCCCAAAAAAAAAAGAAACGCACCTTAATCTCATCATGCTTTTTGCCAGGAATGCGGCTGGCAGCGAACACCTCAGACTGCTGTGTGCGCTCAGTGGCCACGTTGCCCTCCACCAGCGAGGGCTCACTGTACAGCTTTGCCACTGCCCAGAGCAGAGTTGCAGCCCGCTCCAGTTGAGTACATGCTTTCCTTGCCCTGGACGGGGGCAAGACAGCAGGGAGGGCTGTGGAGGTTGGCAGGGGGTCAGTACAAGACAGGAGCCGGGTCTTGAATTGTTCGGTCACCCAGTTCTCCTTGCCCGAGGCTGAGACTGTCAATCTCTGCTGGACCTCCTGCAGGACAGCCCTCTGTTGACCCAGTGTGTCTTTGAACTGGGGGTAAAGATCAGGATTCAGAGTGAGCTGGAGAACACGGCCTGCCTCCTGCATGGTGACATCCAGATCTGGAATAGGGTAATCTTGAAGGGCCATCCTATTAGGTATGGGAAGAGAGAGAGAGAGAGAGCAATAGAGAGAGATAGGGGGGAGACAGTTTGAGGAAGAGGGGGGAGATAGAGAAAGTGTGAGAGAGCGAAGGAATGTCATGTCATCTAATAAATTGCGAAATATATTTTAACTTTGGCCTCCATAATATGGATGCTCATTATCATTCTTACATTGTGCAATTTCTATTGTATTATTTTTGTGCGATGTTGAGGATCAAAACCCCCAAAAAGTTACTCTCTTATACTGGGATGAAACAAGAAAAATCTTGAATCCTAAATTGTTCAAACCTTGCTTGGAGACACACACTTGCATGTGCGCATGCACGCACACACACACACACACACACACACACACACACACACACACACACACACACACACACACACACACACACACACACACACACACACACACACACACACAGTTCATAGAAAATAGCACCATTTTATCATTATGAAGTGACATCTGCAAGCGAGTTCAGACAGTCAACTCGACTTGCACTGCTGGACACTGATACGCTCTTTTCACTGCAACATGCATCCAATTCAGGTCAATCTATTTAACAAGATGTGGAATGCATTTTCCCACTCCACCTATGCGGCTGGTCCTTTGATCAGATTGAAATGGTCTTCAGTGTTCATTGTAAGATGGTACCATTTCTGACTACTCGCCCTGTGTCCCCTGTGAAACCTGCCTACCAATGACATCATCAAAGCAAATGAACACTACAGCCCTTCTTTTCCTGGAAGGTTAGCATGCTGAAATAGAAGTCATTATTGAATTAATTACAAAAGAAACACTTTAAAATCTTGTTTTAAATGACTACGAATTAAGACATTGGTAGGCAGGTTTCTGAACTGTCCACCAGCCCACCTCTGAGACACTGAGGAAGTAGATGGAAATGGTGCCAGCTTATATTAAGCATTAGTGAGGACCAGTTAGTATACAGTGTGTATATGAAGATAAGGTTGAGCATTTCTGAAGTGCTCCCTACACACACACACACACCTCCTATTTGCCTCTTGTCCTGGACTAGTGTCCCAGATTTACACCCTCTGTGTCTACTGACAGAGAGAGAGAGAGAGAGAGACAGAGACAGAGAGAGAGAGGGAGACAGAGAGAGAGAGAGAGAGAGAGAGAGAGAGAGAGAGAGAGATGGACAGGCAGACAGACAGGCAGTGTTGTCGTATGACTGACAGCTTGGTGGAAAGTAAAGTAAAGTAAAGTACATTTACTAATATACATTTTTTGTATAGTATTTGCACTTAACTTGAGCATTTCCAATTTCCAATACTTCTACTTCTACTCCACTACATCTCGATCTCGGATCCAAATATTATATTTTTACCGCACAACATTTATTTGAGAACTTTAGTTAATTGTTGCTTTGTATAATGATTATTATTAAAAAATATACTTTAACCACTTTAATAAGCCTCTAAAGATATACATTTTGGCCATTTGAAAATACAAGCTCACACTGTGAGCGTGTACATCTGCTATTTTCAAAAGAGTTGTATACATTTGAAAACTTGAAATGGTACATTCTGCACAATGAGTACTTTTACTTTTGGGACATACTGTAATTACATTTTGATTTGTACTTTTTAATCCCAGACCTTTACTTGTAACAGAGTATTTTCCATATTGCAGCATTGTTACCTTCACTCAAGTAAAACATTTGAGTACTTTTTTCCACCACTACTGGTTTGCTACTTGTGGGGCATTATAATGTATAATCTATATCAAAGTTGAAACATGGACATACAAGGTATCTTCCCCGACAGAGACGATAAACACCACACCAAGGTGACCCGGGCAGATTAGCCTGTAAATGACTTGAATCATTTAATTAGGCCAGTTGCTAACGACCGCCAGCTAATGACGGCCTTGCCGATTGGACGGAAAGAGACTGCAATGCTCCGAGCGAGCGTCAAGTCAGCCGTCACCTCATTTGTGCATATGAGTCTAGAGTGTCATCCTTCACCTCATTGGTGGAGATGAGTCTAGAGTGTCATCCTTCACCTCATTGGTGGAGATGAGTCTAGAGTGTCATCCGTCACCTCATTGGTGGAGATTATTCTAGAATGTTTCTTTCTCTTATTTTGCTACATAATACAGACAGGGAAAATAAGAAAAGAGAAAAAGAAAGACAGGCGGGCATGGCAGGCAGGCAGGTAGGCAGACAGACAGACAGACAGACAGACAGACAGACAGACAGACAGACAGACAGACAGACAGACAGACAGACAGACAGACAGACAGACAGACAGACAGACAGACAGACAGATCATTACAGGGGTGTTTCCATGTCATTAGATTGTAATTCCAGTTATGAACAGTGAGTGGCTCTGGGGCTGACCAATCATGATGATGGCTGTCTGACACACACACACACACACACACACACACACACACACACACACACACACACACACACACACACACACACACACACACACACACACACACACAGTCCATCACTTCCTCTTATAAGCTATTATTGAGCCGCCATTAAGCTATAGCAGCTCATTACATTGTGTCCAGTGTGAGCCAGGCGGCTGCAGCTTGAAGAATGAGCCTCCTCTTGTGCCTGCAGAGTGCAAAACGTCCACACATCATAGGGCCATTCAGGGATCCATACATCTCCCCCCTTTTTTCCATTCCCTCCTTTCATTGGCTCCCAGTTGCTGCCCGCACCAAAACACTGATGGTTGGCCTTAACGTCTATCAAAGGCATGGCACCCCCGAACCGTCAAAGCCCGATCGAACCGTACAGCCCAGAGCCCACATGCTCACTCAGGTCAGCTAACACAGGAATGCTGTACGAGCCTTCTCTAACATCGTAGACAATCCACATGGTCCTAGACGTCCTATAGACATAAGGACCGCATCATCCTTTTGATTATGGTGGGTGAGATGTATGTTACATGTGACATATGTTTTTATTTCACGATCAATAGCTATCAAAATAAATGAATGATCAACCAATCAGTCAATCAATCAATCAATCACTCGTCTTCCTTCCCTAAAACACCCTGCACAACACGCCCTGGACAACATGAATTTTATACCTGGCTTCTAAACTTCACTCTCCTTGTATCCCTTCTGGACGTTAGTTTACTCTGCAGATATATCTTAGTCACATAATGTTTTTGAGCGGTGCTCCTGGAAGGATCTGTCTTTGTCCAGTCCCCCAAAAAATGTCCGGGCTACATCTTGGCACAAACGGCTCAAAGTTTGTTGTACGCTCAGGGTCCCATCCTATCCTATAGTTTCTTTGAGGCACTACACTGTTCTCTCTGCATTCTTTGTATGTGGCTTTTTACCTCATTGTCTATTGAATATAGAGTTCATGTTTACAGTCGTTGCACTTGCCAACGTTTACAATCATGCCATCTGGACGAAGATGCAGAACTTTGAAATGTTAAACCACTTGTGTTTTAGTAAGAGTTTTATCCATTCAGCCATAAGAAACTGCCTTGCTAACACGCTGGCTTGTGTATTCCTATGTGGACTTCTATGTATTGTCTTTGTGTCGTGTTGCATGCTGTTATATTGTTATGTGTTCATTTTTTATTATTTCTTATGTTGAACAGACTGTGAAAAAAAATATTCCAATGGGACAAGAAAGACTGATTATGATTATAAATGATTACATTGTAAACTGGGAGTTAATGTGTCAGACCTGAATCCCAGTGCTGCTGGTTCTTAATGAACTGCTGCTGGTTCTTAAAACACAATCACTGCCATGGACGACTAAAGTCGTCAAACAGCTTTTTTTTAGGCTTAATGCCGCTCTCCCAGGATGACGTCATACAGATGACGTCATCCCAAAATGTTTCGCTCCAGAAACATTTTAATATCTGGTAGTCAATGTGTTGATGAACTGGTTCTTAGTGAACTGAATCACTGTGTGCCGCTGGTTCTAAATGAAATGAAATGAATTACAGTGCTGCTGGTCCTAAATTAACTGAATCACACAGTGCGGCTGGTCTCCCCCCTCCTCCCCCCCTCCCTGACAAGGATGAAAACAGGAAAACATTCCCAACACATCCTCCGTCCATCAGGGAGTTTCATCAAGTGGATGCCTGGCCTGGCCCTGAACGAACTGAATAAATCATACTAGATGACTGCGTGTGTGCGTGCGTGCGTGCGTGCGTGTGTGCCTGGAGGAAGCAGCAGCAGTAGAGTTTCTTTTATATTAACAGACTGCATGGTGGTGGTAGGGGGGGGGGGGGGGCTCTCTGCTCAGAGCTCAGTCTGTTGTGATAGAAACACTGAATTATTCATGAGGAGGAGGAGGAAGATGAGGTGGAAGAAGAAGAGGAAGAGGATGATGAGGAGGAAGAGGAAGAAGAAGAGGAAGAGGATGAGAGAGCAGGAGGAGGAGCAGGAGATGGAGGAAGATGACGGAGAGGAGCGAGAGGGGCATGCGCGAGATCCTACTGGATCTGAGGAGTGGCCAGTAGCCAAACGCTCTCGCCTAAACATTAGTTACTATTCTCTAAACGGCGCTGAGTCGGCTCAAGCGACCTTGAGCCACCACGGGCACCACAGAGCGAGCTAAAGCGAGCAAGTTGCCGTGCCGATCATCGGGAAGGTAGCTTGAGAAAGCGCGCCTCCGTTGCGGTCAATAACTATATACTTTATCGGCCAAAACCGGCAAGAGAGGCACTCCCGCGTTGGGGTAGCCTCTGCTCAGATCCGGTACGAAAAAAAAGAAAGGAAAAAAATATATATATTAGCGGAGCAGGCAGGTTCCAAATGGCTCCAATAGCGCCCCCTCCTCCCCAAACCCCCTCCCATTCAGACACAGATGAAGCTTCTCAACATGTCTGTCTGTCTCTCTGTTTCTTTCTCTCAGACAGTTTCCACACCATTTCACTGAATGGGGGTAAATGTTGCTCTCCGCCCCGGCCTCCATCTGGGGGGAGGCGCATGGTGGGCGGCCGAGGATGTCCTGTTGTCCCTCGTCGAGACACTGACATGCAGATGACACCGTGGCCCCTGGAATGGAGGTTGCCGGGGAAGGGGGGGGGGGCACCCGGGTTATGAAGGCTTCGCTGCGTCCCCCCAAAAATTATAATCGATTGTGAGGAAGGGATCGGCCGCCTCCTCCCGCCACGCCTACCGTGAGCCATGGGGTCAGGAGGTCACGCTCTTGATGGCCATGCACTCCCCATCTGAAATGATAATAAAAATCAATTCTTTATTAGGACTTCATTTGGCCGGGAGAGGGAGAGGGAGCGGGTGTGGAAATGAAGACAGAGGACGCTAGAGCCGCTGTCAGGGTGGCCTTTATGGATGTCACTGATGTGCAGCCGGTGGCTTCACCGTGCAGGGACATTTCTGCACTGCAGCTGGTGGCTTTTCATGGCTCCACGCTCCCACAGATGTTAGAT
The DNA here is from genome assembly GCF_963921795.1 of Nannobrachium achirus. Classification (NCBI taxonomy): domain Eukaryota; kingdom Metazoa; phylum Chordata; class Actinopteri; order Myctophiformes; family Myctophidae; genus Nannobrachium; species Nannobrachium achirus. The sequence goes on from NW_027664986.1 coordinate 20,883, forward strand.
CAGTGCGGGTTTGGTTTTGTAGATTTTTGTGAGGTCATGGTTATTTTTTGTATATATATATATTTTTTTTTTCCACAATCCTGAGCCAATAAACCAATATAGTGTCACTGTTGGGCAGAAACCTTGTATCTCCAAGTTTCAAATGTGTATGTTTTATTCTTAAAGTAAAGTCATGCTTCATCATACAAAAGTGTCATACAAAACTAGTGAAAATAGCATACAAGGTTTCCACCCGACAACAACGTTAGGCTTATAGGAGGTGGTAGGAGACCAAAGTCCAAAGTCGCTTACCATGAGCAGACTTGGCAACACGGATGACAAGGTGTGGGGGGGTTGGGGTATGACAGGAGATACAGCCCATGCAGGGGGGCAGGGGGTGTGACGGGTAATGGGGGGGGGCGGGGGGGCGTGATGGGAGGTGGTTATGGTTAAATTTATGACAGAGATCAGCGCACAGTGTCAGGTCTTCCCTGTCACTTCCCCAGACGTATGTTCTCGTAAAAAAAAAACGGATTCGGGGGACGCTGGCTGTGTGTGCGTGCATGCGTGCGTGCGTGCTTGTGGCGGTGCCACGCTGCTGAGCACGCTCTGCTCATCACCTGACACACCGTAGCCAGTGGCGCATGGCGGTGGAAATACCTGCTGCTGCTGCTGCTGCTGATGGAGGCATAAATCTATAACCCTAATACCTGCAGATATAATATAATACAATACTGTCCACACAAGACAGAGGGGGAGGGGGGAGATAGACAGAGAGACAGACAGGCAGGCAGGCAGGCAGGCAGGCAGGCAGACAAGGAACAGACACTGTGCGTTTTAACAGGGGCCAACAGCGGGTGACGTCGGACGTATTTTCTGGAAGTGCATTATTTGTCAATGGGACCCGGCAACTACTGGCCATATAGCAAGCGATGAGGCGATAGTGGAAAACGTCGCCCAGAAACTTCGAAAATAATTTAACTTTTGGACGACATCGCCCAGAGTCGCCCGTAGGGACAGAAACAGAGACAGACAGAGAAAAATAAAGAGACAGAGACAGAGAGTGTATGAAGAAAACATTTGATCAACAAATACAAAGTAGACTAAATTCTTATAGGGAGAAACTATATGCTTGGTTGCGTGCGGGTGTTGAGATGGGTGTTGCGCTGTGATAAGCTGTGAGCTTGTAGATCGGCTATTTTTGGCATGCTGCATAGTGAGGCCATCACGGCAACGCCAGCATGCAATGCGGTTGACTAAGGCGCTCTACAGACGGACAGCGGTTGCCGCCGGGGCTCCCGCTTGGATCTGCGAGGAACACGCCGCGGTGATACACAAACACACTCGCTCTTTGAGTAAACGCTGCGCGGTATTTCACAAAGATGAACACAATCCATCTCTCACCGCCCGCGTACGCATGCACAAACGAGCACGCTCGCGGGGATTTTCACGGGACTGCGCCCGCTCGCCTCGCCGCCTCTAAACTTCGCTGCGCGGACGAAATAGCCGCCCGCCTCTCATTGAAAATGAATTACTAGCAGGCGGTGACCGCGTACCGTGTGCAATCCCCTTAAATCAACCGCAGACTTAAGGTCTTTGCACACTGCTGCGTTTTTCGGGCCGAATATCGGGGTGAATTTCGGAGCGCGTAAATAAAAAATCAACCTCACTTTATGTCAATCACATATTTATTTTCAGACCAGGGTTGATTTTTTTCGATTTTCGCAAGTGTCGCCTCTGGGTCCTCCTCTCTCTCTTCTTGGCCTGAAAAATGCTTTCGAGGATTTCGGATTTCCAAAACGCAACTAGAAAACGCAGTGCAGTGTGCAACCAGCTTTAGTCGACGGAAATCAAATAACATTTAGTCAACTAAAAACTTGACTGCAATGAAAACATTTCAGATATGGCTGAATCTGTAGATAGGCTAGAAAACCTCCCTCCCATCATCCCCCGGGGAGGCGGGTGAGCCCAGCACGCCTCTGGAATTCACATCATTTCCTATGGTTTTTTGTGCGAATATGATTATTCAAAACGTCTCGACCAATCTGTGTCTTCGTCACCTCGCCTTCCCCCACCTGACAGCGAGGGTTCCCTTATTATGCCTCCTTGTATGTGTGTGCGCGTAGGGTTGTAGGACAGGATGTTTTTTGTTTTGTTTTTTCACACTGCAATGGAGAGTATTTTTTGCAGAAATTCGCAAATGGCAAGAAACCACTCCATTCCCATTGAAAAGCAGAATCCACCTTCATAGGTAGATTTAAACTTTGATTTCAAGTCAGAGAAGTTCATAAAAATAGCAAAAATAGCTGATCTACAAGCTCAATATTCTGCCAGTCCCCTGAAAATCTACTGTCTTGCCAATGGCAGGATGTGTGAAGTTTTGAAGTGGCACATCTGTATGTGGAGATCAACACTAGACCAGAGTAAACATGAACTCTAGTCAATAGACTACGAGGTAAATAGTCACATAAGCAGAGTGCAGAGAGAACAATGTAGTGCAGGGTTGTCAAACTCATTTTGGAGTGTGGGCCGCATTGGACGAAAGGTGACTTGGTGAGGGCGCATCCAATTGTGGACGCTCATGCATGCACAGGTACGTTTACTTACAGAGCTGTAATTGGCTTTGTCTCAGTCACTGCTATAACTACAATATATGACTTTAGTTTATTGTTTATTATTAAGGAGAACAGGTACTTTAATTATATACTTTAAATATTGGAAGTACAGTTTATAGGCTACAATACATTTGGTATGAGAGGTAAAAAGAAATATGCATTTTTTTTTGTTAAAGAAGACCCAATAATCCATTTGAAATTTGAATTTGGGTGAGGGGGTAAGGAGAGGCATTTTGACTTGCCTAACTTGAAACTCATGTCCTGGGCCGCATTGGACCTCTCCCCGGGCCGCAAATGGCCCAACCCTGATGTAGTGTCTCAAAGAAACTGGACACCTAAACAACATGCGATCTAAATGATATTCTAAACAATGGACCTACAGTAGCATCTGTCTAAACAACATCATCTAATTGACATTGGGTACATGTGAAGGTATAGGATACCAGGTAAACAATTAACCTAGCATGTGTAATCAACTCTTTATCTAAATGACATTCTCTGCATGTGAAACTGTAGGATAACAGGCACGCACATGACATGACAGACAGACAGACAGACAGACAGACAGACAGACAGACAGACAGACAGACAGACAGACAGACAGACAGACAGACAGACAGACAGATAGATAGATAGATAGATAGATAGATAGATAGATAGATAGATAGATAGATAGATAGATGCACAGAAGGGATCAGTAAAATGCTAAATCCATCCATCTATCCATCCGTCTGGTTAGAATGTGAGAAAACAAAAAGGGGATTTTCTTGCATGCAGAACAAAGCTGGTCTCTCTGCCTTGGTGTGGTGGATGGACATAGCGTATGATTCATCTACATCTCCTGTGACCAGTACCTCCCCCCACCCCTCCACTGTACCTCCCCCACTCCTCCGACGTGTTTCTTTGTAATTGTTGCTGTCGAGCAGAAACCTACAAGTTTTTTCTTCTTCTTCATCTTCTTCTTTTTTTTATTACTTCAAACCTCATGCAGCATCCTTATTGTGGGGAAGACCGTTGCAGGAAAAGAGCAGATCAACAAGCTCACAACGTTTCGATACCCATTATCTGCATTGTAAACGATATACAAAGCCAAACGGTACGATATTTAGCTTTTGCTTATCGTTATAGTAGATCATTGCAAATTGAAACACATTTTTCGATTCAGTTACTGTATCGTTACACCCCTAGTTGACGACATAGGCGGTCTGGCGGACGCAAGGCATGGTGCCGTGTCCCGCCAGCAGCTGACCAGGTTCCACGCCTTACAGATATGACCGAGGATGCATATTTCATGTCCACTTATTAAAGATTCACGAGATCCGTTCCCCCCACCACCACCAAACCCCCACATACACACACACACACACCCTTCTTTATTCTGAGACTGACTGGGGTGGGGGGGAGAAAAAAAAACAAGCCTCAATTATGAATGAGAGAAAGGTTTGCTACGAAAAAGAGAGCCTGCATGGGGAGAGAGATGGATGGATGTGGAGAGAGGTTAAGACAGAGACAGACAGACAGACAGACAGACAGACAGACAGACAGACAGACAGACGGTGAGACAGATAAGAGTGAGACAGGAGGTTTGTCCACACATGACGGCATGAGTGGAGCAGCTTTTGTCCCTGTATGTGGACGCACACGCACACGCACACACACACACACACACACACACACACACACACACACACGTATGCACACGCATGCATGTGCAGCAAACAGTGCTGGCCTGCTCTCTTCACCTCTCACCTCTCTCTCTCACACACACACACACACACACACACACACACACACACACACACACACACACACACACACACACACACACACACACACACACAAAGGCAACATGTTTGTTCTGCTCAAAGAACAAAGGACGCACTTGGTCCAACAGTCCACAGAGTGTAAAACACGCCAAGTACCACACATACCTCAACGTCCCTGACATTACTACTGCACTGAATACACACATACTGTGTGTGTGTGTGTGTGTGTGTGTGTGTGTGTGTGTGTGTGTGTGTGTGTGTGTGTGTGAATACAGTCTGAAAAAGGTGAAGGAAAATGCACCATTCAGAAATACAGGACACATCTTTCTACGTCTCGTATTATTACCCTTTTTAGATTATTATATTCTTTTAGATGTGGTTTGCTGTTATTACATTGTTTGCTGTTATTTTATATATACCACTTCGTTGTCTGAAGGATGCCACGTTTTACTCTTATTAGGGGTGGGCGATATGGTGATAAATATCGTTGAGACGATACAATGTCTCCACGATATGCCTTTTCAGAAGTATCGTACGTATCGTGATACAATTGAGGGAGCCTTGTAAAAAAATCCTGTTTAATCGTTAATACAGAGATTCATTGCAGAATTCAATTAAACCTGCATTTTGGTCAAAATCATCAGATCTCAAACTTTAAAATGTCAAGGTCTCCACTTAACTCTGACAGTATACAAATGAAACCAAATGGACCCTTTTGTATACTGTCAGAGTTACATACTTGTAAAGTTTGTGTCAAGTAACTTGAAAAATAACCATAAAAACCAACGTGAAAAAGAATTGTGATAAAATCGTGTATCGTGATACAGCTTGGGAAAATATTGTGATATTGTATTTTTCCATATCGCCCACCCTTACTGAGCTTCCTGGCACTGGAAGGCTATTCTCAGTCTGCCATCTAGAGGCCTGTTGCAGGATTACAGTCTGCCTAACCTTGGATAAGGGATAGGTCCACTTGAAAATAAATGTGACATGAGCTTGTAGGTCTGCAATAATGCATGAATGTAGGCTACTGTATGTTTGCAGAAAGGAAACAAGTACCTATGTATCCATCTAAAAGCTGATTCATCAGCCAGAACACTTTCAGTGGTGGACGGAATAAAGTATTATGAGGTTTAAGCTAGGGATGTGCCGAAAGCAAAATTCTTGGCCGAAACCGAATACCGAATATTGGAAACATTTGGCCGAAAACCGAATACCGAATAATACATGTATATAATTTATTTTGTATTACTAATATTTGCACCATTGCTGTACCTTTGTTGTAAAGCTACCTGATTATGGCAAAAGACATGATTATGGCAAAACCTAACTTAAATAATAATCACCATATGGTTCCATAAAACACGTATTTCTCACTTTTGAATGCACACACAGCATATTTATTTTTGTGTAGAATTATTTATTTACTATTGTGTAGTAAATTTGTAATAAAAGACAAATTATGTCTCAAAATATTAACATTCCATATTGTTGAATTATTGCATCATAAAGAAATATCAATGTAATTATTGTTATAAAAAAAAATATATATATATATATATATATATATATATATATATATATAGAATATCCTATACATTATTCGGTAGTATTCGGTAGTATTCGGTATTCAGTATTCGGTAATATTCGGTATTTGGTATTCGGTACTATTCGGTAATAATTATTCGGCTGTAAAATCAAACCGAACCGAAACCGAATATGCGTTTTTTGGCACTATTCAGCCGAAAATTTTCGGCGCCGAATATTCGGTCACATCTCTAGTTTAAGCTCATAGGGGGACGTAACCTGCTAATAACAGTTTTAACTGCTTGAAAACCAGACCAGCACCTGGGGGCAGAGGGTGGTCTGACACACGCACGCACGCGCACACACGCACGCACGCACGCACGCACACACACACACAGCACTAAGGGAGTCATTTTCATCAGCCAAAGAAGACTTTGGCCTCCAGGAATAAGGAGAACTTCACCCATTTTCAACCTTATTTTCATATAAGTTGCTTATTTTATAAACTTTGTCAGGTCAAGGACCCCACCACTGACCACCACTTGAACCCATAATACCAAGTTGACCCCCTTAGAGTGTTTCTCACACTTTTCAAGCCATTGCATCATGAAAAAAAGAAAAGAAAAAAGGTTTAAAATCTTATTGAGTCACATTTTTGGAACCATCAGTGTTGGAAAAAGTACTCAAACCTTTTACTTAAGTAAAAGTGTCAATTAATACAGTATCTGGCTTAAAGTCCTGTTCGCAATTTGGTGTTAGGGGAGTTTCTCACCTGAACTGAGTCAGTGGGTCCCCAGACATGAAAAATCACCGAGGTGCTCGTCCGCCATAGTGCCACGAATGGCGCAATGGCCACATCAAATATAGCTGCCATCGGCTATGATGAAAATCCAACTTTTCTGTTTCTGGGTGTATATGCACATGTAATACCTCTATTTGGACTAATTGTGGTGTGGGGAATTCATTTCTGATATTGTTTTGACCATTTTGGGTGATTTGGACCTCAAAAGGTCATGGTCAAGGTCATTGTGCTATTCCGAAGACCGTGGGCCATAACTTGGCCATTGTTAGGAGTAAAAACAGGTGCAGTAGGTCTAAATCAACTAATGCTGACATGTATAATTCATTTCTGACATTGTTTTGACCATTAAGGATCATCTTGTCTTTGAAATATCAATGTCAATGCCATTTTTCAAAAACGATTTTGTTCATTACTTGCACTTTTATAGTATTTTTTGTAAGTTTGTTACTATTTTATAGTAAGTTTGTTTTGTTTATAACAAAAGACATACAAGTGAGAAATACAACAAGTAAACATCCACATTTAACTTTAAAGGGGGGTTTTAAATGGGTGTTTAAATGAGCAAATAAGACTATTTACGAATAAAAGTGACAAATAAAATCACACAACAAAAGCACACACAAAGTTAAATAACAATTTCCCTCAAAGTGCACCATATTGTGATTGTGTGCATCCAAGTTAGTATGATGTGTTTTTTACAGGATGTATTTGCCATTGTTCCATGGCAAAATATCATATGATGCACCGATATCCATCAGCAAGGCAGCCATATCCTCGAGAGTTGAAGTCTTCCTTGCATCCATCCATGTTCCATTGGTTCTAGTCTTTCCTCAGGTTCCTTGGCTGTTGCAAGCAGGTGGCAAGACATGCACTAGAAAGGTGCCTTGTTGGTCTCAGAAGTTGTACTTCTCTGCTACCAATGCTGTGTCTTGTTCTGTCAAGGTCTTTGCCTCTCCAAAGTTTGTTAGATATTGTATTTGGTCAGAAGCCATAGCTGCATGCTTAGTCCCCACCTGGCCCATGCAGTCATCTCCATTCTCCAAGGCATATGTCCCCTGATCACTGTCTTGGCTAGTGGTGCTCCAAGATGAGAGACTGCTTGATGCTGCAGAAGCAGGTGCCGCTGCACACCTAGTGCCATACTGCTACCAGATCTACTTAATCCCCAGTGCTTGGAAGTATCACTACGACAACTCTCTGGGGTCCACTCATAATCCTGGCGACCCATTATTCCCTCCATTAGGTTAGGGTTATGGGTAGGTTTAGTTATAATAGGGCCAGTTGACTCCACATGTACCAGCAGCTTGGTGACAGCCTCCTCAATCTAGTTCAATCTTTGGGATCTCTTCACCTCCAGCCCCTTTTGCAGGGAGCCACTCATCATCATCAGAGATAACAGAGTCGACAGACGCACCCATCCCTCATCAACTTTACAAATTCTGTGTGTCTGAGGAGAACAGACAGCTCTCCAGCTGTGTGTTCGGAATATGGTGTCCATTCAAGCTTGTGGCGATGTAGGTAGAACGGCTGCCTTGGAATCTGAAGGTTTCAGGGTAGATTTCTGGCTCCTCCTGCTTATTTGTCGAAGAGTCCTTAAGCAAGACACTGAACCCCTAACTGCTCCCGATGAGCACCTTGCATGGTTTCATGGTGTGAATGTATGTGTGAATGTGTGTGTTAATGGGCGAATGAGAAATACATTGTACAGCGCTTTGGAGAAGAGCGCTATATACTGTAAATGCAGTCCATTTACCATTATCAGCTCTGTTGTCTCTGTTGATGATGTCGCTAGTGGAGAAGAGATCCCAGACATCTTGAATAGGATTGAGGAGACTGACACCTGGTGCATGTACAGCCTCCATTATAACTAAGCCTTTCCCTAACCTTCACTAACCTAATGGTCAGAATAATGGGATGTCGGAACTCGGAACTATGAGCGGACCCCAGAGAGTTGTTGTCTCCTTCACATTACTGCTATACTACACCCCATATCTCCAAGCACTGGGGATGAAGGAGATCTGGCAGCAGTATGGCACTGGTGAGACTCACTTCCACTGCATCAAGCAGTCTCATCTTGGAGCACCACTAGCCAAGACAGTGATCAAGGCACATATGCCTTGGAGACAGGAGATGACTGCATGGGCCAGGTGAGGATTAAACATGTAGTTATGGCTTCTGACCGAGTACAATATCTAACAAACTTTGGAGAGGCAAAGACCTTGACAGAACAAGACAAAGTATTGGTAGCAGAGAAGTACAACTGCTGAGACCAACAAGGCACCTTTCTAGCGCATTTCTTGCCACCTGCTTGCAACAGCCAAGGAACCTGAGGAAAGACTAGAACCAATGGAACATGGAACAGGGCATGACATAAAGGCTTGTCCTGTTGTCCGGGACAAGTGCCCATACTAGTGGAGGGAGCCATCCTT
>NW_027664986.1:35000-55008 GCF_963921795.1 Nannobrachium achirus
TTTGAAAAATACAGTCGCAGGTCGTGCTCTGTCTCTTTAAGAGACGTTGTGCAATAGGATCACGTCAGAAACGTGATGACGTCATCGGCTGGCTCTGCCACTGGCTCCACGAGCGGCCATTACGTTCCTTTGCACTGTGTGTGCGGCAGCCTGGCTTAGCCCATCCCCTCGTCTTTTTCGACCAGACGACAGGCGAAATCAAGGCTTCGGAATGAGTGGAATACATGGAATTAGATCGATGTGCGTGCGACGAGGACGTAATGTACTTTCGAACGCTGTTTTTTCTCGCGGATTACCCCATCTCGCTCCATGCAAATGAACGGCAGAAATACAGCCAGCAGCAGCTTCTAAGTAAGTGGCCGCCCAAACACGTAGTGTGTGCACGTCCTGCTGGCTTGCACTGAACGACCCGCGCGCGTTGTTTATCATTTGGTGTGTTTGTTTTTTAAAACATGTTTGTAAATAAAACACTGATTGCACGGCAGTACCGGGGTTCAGGGGGTTCTGCCGGGGCTTGGAAGGTGTTTTTAAGTGCAAACTACAATGATTAATCCACAGTGGCAATCATAAGCTAATAACTGTGGTGAATAGCCAAATGAAAAACTACAGGGCAGAGCTCTGTGCATTCGCCTATATTTAATTTGAGACAATAGATGGAGCAAAAAAGACAAAAAGGTGCAACAAGAATCAACCATGACAGCAATTAGAATAGCCTCCAGCTCCTTGTTTTATTGCTGCATATACAACAAGCACTACAGAACTCTGCAGCCGCACTGAGGCGCTCCAACACAAACACTGAGGATTCCTACAAACAGTAAAGTCATTGATTCAAGCCAAGAGGCTTGGAAGAGGAATGAAACCATGGAAATTCCATAGAGAATGAATTGGATGACACCCCCCCCTCCCCCCTCATTCTTAAAGGAGAAGGAGAGGGTATATCACTCTTTAGTATGAATGCAGCCTGACAACATTAAAGCTATACTGTGTAAGTTGCTCAACTTGTGGTCAGTAGCTCTATAGCAAACCTCGGTCGCGTCCGTGTCTTTCGGCCGTTTTTCGGTTCTCACACCCCCGCGTCTGCCTCCACCTCGCCGAGATCTATCTTTTGAGGGGTCCCTGGTTCCTGTGCGTTCAGCCATTCCGGAGATACACTCCTTCACCCATGTTTCACCGTGCACCCGAGTATAGAGACACACAGGAGACTACAAATATGGCCGCCCTAGCGACCCCACTCCAAGATGCGCTGTGATTGGCCGGCAGTGTATAACCCTCGCTGTGATTGGCCGGTAGTGTGATGACACAATTTTTCCGCGAAAACCGGTCCCCGGTAGGGATCATAGAAAACATATAAAGAGAAGGCTTTTGAAGCTGAAAATAACGGAGTGGGGGTTCTAAAACTTTAGCGCTTTAACAGTTAGGACCATTTTAAGATTTGTTTTATAAAAAAGTTACATGGTATAACTTTAAGCTTCACACTACAAACATCAACACCACTGCTGCTGTTTCTCCAAAACACACAATATCTCCTCTCCCACCAACATCATGTGTTCATTTATCTTCAGCCGCACACTCCATTTGACTAATTTTACCAACATTTACAACATCAGTGCTGTAGTAAACACTGCTCCACAGGCGTTTGTGCACGTCTGTGAAAGTGGAATATTCATCCTCAGACCTCAACACATTCTGCGTCCACATCCTGTTGATAGAATGTTGATCAAAAAAGCGCTTTTCAACTTACTTGCTGTGTTGCGAAGGTCTGTGAAACGTGCAAGCTGCTTTCTGTGGCAGAATCTGTAGTTGCAGGTGGCTTCACGGTTTTAAAATATTTGCTCAGCGATGACCATGTTTCAGCTGCATCATTGATAGCTTTTTTCCTATATTCCTTTCGTTTCTGTGCTCGTGATTTTGATTTCCCTCCGCATGTTTCACGTGTTGTGTTGACAAGGCCGGTCTACACTTTAACCCGGATGTTTATGATTGGCGCCGTGCTGCCGCTTAATCCTCACGAGAAACTATGGACCCCTAATATATTGGAAATTACAAAAAATACATATAATATCCTAGTATGAATTTATGAAGATAATATGGGCGCATTGGGCTTCTATTTTTATCTAATGAAAACAACATGTATTTTCGCCACTAGGGGGGCCCGTGGGTTTATAAAACCCACCAACCCTGTCCCTATCAAATTATGTTACTGACAATAGTGTAGAATCTGCCCGAAGATGGTGTATGAAACAACAGCTAGACGTCTTCTCTCATTCAAAGGTTTGTTTGAATCAATTGCATAACAAATAAGTATCTCATCTTAACCATCACAGAACAACCAGGTACGTATCATCATTACAGGTACAGACCAGAACCAGGTGTGTAAAAATACAGTTGCTTCCATTCTGTTTTATTATACAAAAAAATGGAGAACAGTATATTAAAAAAATAGTACAGTACAAGTACAGTTAAACACCCTGCCTAAAAGGAGCATCCCAAATAAGTCTTTTTTTTACGTCGGAAGTCCATGGTATTCAATTCTCGATGAGAATAATCTGATTTACGAGTTCCAATCTGGATTCAGAAAATCTCATTCCACTGACACATGCCTTCTCTATTTGACTGACCAAATCAAACGCAAAGCGGATGACGGCAAATATAGCGGCATGGTCATGATGGACCTCCAGAAGGCATTTGACACCGTAAATCATTCTATTCTGATTGAGAAACTAAAAGCCATCGTTCTTGACAGCGCAGCAGTGAGTTGGATGCAATCTTACCTGGTGGGGAGGGAACAGGTGGTGGAGATTAACGGTACCCTGTCCCCCCCCCCTCCCAGTAAGCTGTGGTGTTCCTCAAGGTAGCATAAGCATACTGGGACCTCTGTTGTTCCTAATATACGTGAACGACATGGCATCTGCTTGTGACTGCAACCTGTTCCTGTTCGCGGATGACTCGGCTCTCCTAGTCTCGGGCAAGGACCATTTGCAGGTTGAAAAGACACTTAACTCTGAACTAAGTAAGATCTGCACATGGCTTAATGACAACAAATTATCAATTAACCAGGGAAAAACTGAGTCCATCCTCTTTGGATCAAATTATAACCTCAAAAAAGTCGATAACTTCACAATCAAAGTGGGTGACAAGGTCATAACACGAAAAAACAAAATCTCTTACTTAGGATGTATCCTTGAAGCTAATCTTTCCAGTGAAAAGATGACTTCTAAAGTAATAAATAAAATCAACCAACGAACTCGTTTCCTACAGAGGATCGCCCCAATGGTCAATTTCAACACACTGAAGACCATAGCTGGTGCAATAATCCAGCCCCTCTTTGACTACGGAGTCCACGTATGGTATTGTGACGCCCCACAAGCCCTGAAAACTAAACTCCAAACAGCCCAAAATAAACTAATTAGGGTCCTGCTTAACCTTCCCTATCAGACTCACCTCACCGCTACTCACCAGTTAAGAGTGGGGTGGCTCAGAGTAGATGACAGAGTACAGCAACTTGCAATGGGCCTGGTGTACAAGATACACTACACCACTATGAAAGTACCTGTCAAAATACTTTATAAACATTAAGGATGTCCATAATTCACCCTTTGTCAGCCTTCTGGTTGGTCCCTGACTGACCAACCAGCAGGCTCTATCTGCCTTGACCCGCCCTGGTTCCGCCTTTTTGATGTTGAATTTGCTAAAACATAATTTTTGGAGAAATAAAAACATTTAGAAACATGCTGAGTCACTATATTGCCACTGAGCAGCTCCATTTGACTGAAACCAAGTTTTAGATTAGAATTGAACACACAGAATAACAATACGAAGCAACTGAATTAGAATGGTAGTGGATGGAGTGTCCCACCGAATGTCCCACCAAGACACTGCAACCAATGGGTGTGAAGAGGGATGGGACAATGGGCGGGACTTGACAAAGGGTGAATTACAACACCAGAGGCAGCGCCACAGATCACTTTCAACCCAGAGTCAAAACCAACAAAGGGTCAAACTATTTTTTCTGCTATACCACCAAAATGTGGAAAGCCTTACCGAAGGCCATAAAGGAGTGTGGATCACTAGCATCCTTTAAAATTGCCCTGAAAAACCACTTACAGGCAGCAGCCGTTCGCAACTGGTAAAAAAAAACTAACCTAGCCCAACCCTACCCTCCCCTGCCCCTTCTTTGTATATACTTACTTACTGTTTAGACTCTTTTTTTTTTTTTTTGTCTTTACATATCTACTGCATAGTACTGTGTTCTATTCGTCTGTCATTCAATATTATATGAGATACTTAAATGGTTTCCTGTGGAAATAAGCTTAGTCTTTTCATGGATCTCCTTTTAGTAGACCTTGTACCAGTGAACTGTACCGTCATGAAACTGTACCTTTTCCTATGCAAACTTCTAATAAAGTCTTCAATCAATCAATCAATCAATCAATTCATGGACATACCAAATAGCAAACAAACAAAACAACAGTCTAAATCTAGCCTGATTTCAGACTCAGCTGAAATCCACTCTGAGAGTTGGCAGGGTCTATGGGCTGGAACTAGCTCTGGTCCATAGCATTAGTGGAGTTCTCCCTAACGATATGTTCCTCTACCTCCCGAATCCTTGGCAAATACACAGCCTTCTGGTCCGAAAATGGTATCAGTGGACAGGTGAAAGCTTACTCTACTTAGTGGACACGGTCTGAGCCCCCCGCCACACGATTAAAATACATTTCTAGGGCAAAATAAAAAATATTCCACCGTTTTTGTTATTTTCGGACCAGACGGCGGTGTTTTCCGGATTTGCCAAGGATTCGGGAGGTAGAGGAAAATAGCGTTAGGGAGAACTCCACTAACGCTATGGACCAGAGCTAGGCTGGAACCAGCCTAGTCTAAATGTAGAGATGTGAGGTTTCTGCGCGACGTAGAGGATAACTATGAGCCTGACAGCCAGGGAAAGCCAGTGTCACTTTGTGATGCTAAACAGTCACCCGGCGGGTGACACCCAGCGGGCGAGGGCCCTACAAAAGAGCCTGTCGCTGGTTCAAAGACAACACAGTCTGGAAACTTCCTCTTTCACTGAGAGGGAGAGAGAGCTCGGCATGATGGGAACTCAAGCGACAACACACAGAGATTCTCATGTTCATAATTCACTTTAAACTGGGCTTCATTAAGTATTCACGCTGCTGTACAGTTAACGACTTAATGGAAGTATTTTAAGTATTGGTAATAATACATTATAGGCTCAGCGGAAAATCACTATCTACCGTAACTTAATGCAGTTATAAAGTGGCTTTGCTATTATAAGTTGTTATGCATAATTATGAATATTTAAAGGGATATTACACTTTCAAAAAACTTTTGGTCATTGTATGGTCTAATCAGGCTTGTATGAACACCCTGAACAGTTTTTAATTTGCTTCATTCAGTATTTAGATATTTGATGTAAATGTTACCAGCTCCAACACGCCCAGGCCCTCTCCACATACACACCCATTGTAACTTCAAACTCCATTTTAACCATGATAGATTCATTAAAAACACCCATTATTTTTTCTGGTGACTCATAATACCCTCCTAATACGTGAGCAGACCGTGTTTTTTCAATAACTTTTTTCATTTATTTTCAATAAAATATTATTGTATTTAATGTTTTCCATTTTCCCAAAGAATTATTAAAAATAAAAGAAAAAGGTTATTGAAAAAACACGGTCTGCTCACGTATTAGGAGGGTATTATGAGTCACCAGAAAAAATAATGGGTGTTTTTGATGAATCTATCATGGTTAAAATGGAGTTTGAAGTTACAATGGGTGTGTATGTGGAGAGGGCCTGGGCGTGTTGAAGCTGGTAACATTTACATCAAATATCTAAATACTGAATGAAGCAAATTAAAAACTGTTCAGGGTGTTCATACAAGCCTGATTAGACCATACAATGACCAAAAGTTTTTTGAAAGTGTAATATCCCTTTAACATATATACATTTGATTATAATGGGGGGGGGGGGGGGGGGGGGGGGACAGATATTTTATTTGCTAATATTTTGTTTGACATTGTGGGAATGCGCAATAAGCCTATCAAATTAATTTACTGTACTTGTACATTCTTTCAAGTTCTCGCAGCTGCACCAACTTCCTTGCACTAAACTAGGAAGTGACTCTACACATAAAAATGTATCTTTTCATATAAAAATGTATATACATAGATGTTAATTTATGAAAATATATAGTTAATTTAAGGTCCTTGATATGAAAAGGTTTGAGAAGGACTGGTGTAGCGACATCCCAGAACAGTCAAGCAGATAACAGATATGTTTAATAACATTCTGTATCGATATGGAGTAAACAAGAGGCACAAAAAAATCATGTAATCAGTACATTGTGATATGAGAGAGAGAGAGGGGGGAGGGGGGGGGGGGTTATCAGGACTGGCACCATTGAGGACTGATGTTTCAAAGGGGAATATCCTGGAACCAAAACACACGCACGCACGCATGCAAACATACATGCACGCGTGCACAGAACAACAACCTCTCCACGACCTACATTCTTATCTCAACACACACAGACATCACTGTTTGGCATGTTCTCTCTCTCTCTCTCTCTCTCTCTCTCTCTCTCTCTCTATCAAACATACTGGACGTAATAGAAAGAGTTAGACTGGGGTGTGTCGTCTTAACCCTTTTTGGGCATTTTTGACTATTATTTTAAAATAGCGAGATTTTACATCGGCTATTTTAGGTTTCGGCTTAGGGCGTGAGGCGGTGCACAAGATAGGGCCCCTAGATGTCTTAAGCCTCGATCAGAGTCGGGTCCGTGGTGGAAGGCTATCCACCGCGGTGTAGTGCGGTGTAGTCTTTTTGAGTCATAAAACTACAATGTTAACGCTCAAAAAGACTACACCGCACTACACCGCGGGGGATAGCCTTCCACCGCGGACCTGACTCTGATCGAGGCTTTAGACAACCCTTAGACAGATACAGCCAGCCAGCCAATCAGTCAGCCAGTCAGCCAGTCAGCCAGTCAGCCAGCCAGTCTACCAGTGATGTCCTCATAGTCCAGTCAATCTGTGGTTTGACCCTAGCTCTGGTCCATATAGTGGAGTTCTCCCTAATGCTAAGTTCCTCTACCTCCCAAATCCTTGGCAAATCAGGAAAGACCGGTCGTCTGGTCCGAAAATAACAAAAACTGTTTCGCCCCTCACCAAACCAAAGGTATCAGTGGACAGTTGAAAGCTTACTCTACTTAGTGGATGCGGTCTGAGCCCCCCACCACACGATTAAAATACATTTCTAGGGCAAAATGAAAAATATTCCACCGGAATAGAGAGGAACATAGCGTTAGGGAGAACTCCACTAACGCTATGGACCAGAGCTAGTTTGACCCAAAATAAATTGCAATAGTAATCATTCAGGTTTTTGTATAATCCTTTGGGTCATCCAAATAACATATTAAAAGTTGTAAATTATATATTTAGTGGATCAAAGTAAATTCAGGGGGTTCAAGTTTGGGTCTCATTCACTTACTATACAGGTGAACCCACCAAAAAATCTTGTTTCAGTAGAATGTGAGGGGTCTAATTAGGGTTTTTCCATGATTCTGAATCCATTGCAAGCATTTGTTTTTGCACGAGAAACATTCCTTGGGCTAAAAATGGACCCCACAAAACAGTGAAAAGTGATGACTCATCTCTAAACCAGAGTTTTGTATAGTGCCGTGTTTAGCCCAAGGAATGTGTTTAATTAAAGATTTTATTTTGTTATTATTATTATTATTATTGTATTTATTTTTTATTGGGGGGGGGGGGGGGGTTCTTAGATTGACTGGCCTATCATTCTTCTCATGAACTAATCTTGGACCAGAGAGCTTGGAGCTCAAAGTTACAACGGCCTGGTCTCCTCTAGTATAGTCACAATAATGTTTAACCACTTTATCCATGTATTGTTGGCTATTTGCTAATGGCAGATCTACAGTCTGCTATTTTTGAAAAGAAGAACATTTAAACTGTTTGGAAGGAAAATGTAGAAAAAAAGAACAGTTTTTATATGAATAATTCTGGCAAAACCTTTTCAGATTTGGGGTCTGCGGCCAAAAGGGGTCCTAAATGAAAAGGTTCGAGAACCTGTTCACACCTGACAGAATCGATTGGCATTCGGTCTACAAAATCATCAAAAGCAAGAGTAACAGAATGCGGGGTATGATGTTTCCATATTTCATAATGCAGTTCTATCTGATCTGTGTAGTATAGTGAGATGAATGCTGTAGCCACACTTCAGTGAATAACAAGGAGGTTTCAAAGCACGGGGCAATAGCACCATCTTCTGGACACTTAGAGGAATGATCACCACTGGACCAAAGAGAAGTTCTCCTCAGCAGCAGTGGTGCACATAAACCAAGTACATTTACTTGAGTACATTTTTGAGTATCTGTACTTAACCTGAGTAGCCTATTTGTATTTTTGGATACTTCCACTCCACTGCATTTCAAAGACAATGATTGTGCTTTTGACACAACTAAATGTCTAGGAAGAGAATACAATTACATTCTGAAATGGCTTCAAATATAGTGAAAAGAGCAGATCTACAAGCTCAAGTGTGGAATCGCTATGCTATTTTCACATTTATTGATATGCATTTTAAGTTTCTGTAGAATCTTTGATTATTATTATTACTAGAAGCTCAGCCGCCGGCCGGGCGTCTTGTCGGGGACCGGCCTACTCGGGAACGATGTAAATAGGGAATGAATGCCCCACCCTTTAATAGAAACCCCATTATACCTGTTGTCATAGGACCCGTTTTCACCACCTGTTTGCCTGTGTCCATTTATGCCCATTTATGGAGATATCTGTCTGCCTGCATCCTTTTTATGCCCATATGGAGATCTCTGTGTCTGTCTGTCTGTCTGTGTCCTTTATATGCCCATATATGGAAATCTCTGTAACTGTCTGTCTGTGTCCTTTTATGCCCATTATGGAGATCTCTGTATCTCGCTGCGAGGCGTTGTGAGCTTGTAGATCGGCAATTTTCAGGAAATACGAGACACATAAGTGAAATGTCAAGTTAAGTATTGACGGTTCAAGTGGTTAAATATCTGAAAACACAAATTGACATGAATCCAAATTACAATGATGATGGTGCTGTCAAACAATGAAACGATATGGAATCTATGAAAAGGTTGTCCTTGGCCTGAAAACGTTGAAGACCCCTGTACTAAGGGTTGGAGAGGAGGGACTGTCAGCCTGGCTTACAGTTTACAGTTTAGGCATTTAACACACGCTTTTAATCCAAAGCGACTTTAAGCAGGTAATACATCACTATAATAAGCAAGATAATATGTCAGTACATCAACAACAATATAACAAATGCATGGGAATATCAATTTAGAAAAACAATAATATAGGTAGACCATGCACCTAATCAGTAAAAAAAAAACTAAAACCTAAAAAATGCTAACTAGCTTCATGTATGTTCAATTCGTGGCAGCCAGGCTGGCTGCTTCTGATGCTGTGTTTTTTCATGGTCTTCAAACAAACCTTTTGTCAATCCTTCATCCTTGTGGAGCATCATTTTCTTTCATTATAGTACTCAGGTAAAAGTACAGTGTGTTTGCTGTCATCAGCTGTTGCTGTTCTATTGCTCAAAGGTTCAAGGTTCAATGCCAACGTTTCTGTAGTGATGCCAAGACAAATTTCTAGCTGCTATTTTTTTTAATTACTTTTTTATGTCTAGCAATAAATATTTATGATTCTGTTATGAACATATTCTGATATGAACATATCGGCATACACTAGGCGAGGCCTATATAAGGGGAGTTGTGTCATGCAAAGAATCCAGGAAAAAGAAAATGCGATGATCTACAGTTCAAAGGCTAAAACGTGAAGCGAGCTGTTATAGCGCCACCACAAGGCCAATGTGAAAAGTTTGTTCTGGGGGTGTGCGTGCAAGGTTTCACTGCAATCAGGCATGTTTGAGATTTTGGGCTTTTTCTGGAAATTGGCTATAAAAAAAAGCCAGTCGAAATACATGATGTCCATTGGCCGCTCAGCCTGCCGGAGAATAATTATAAGAAAACGATCTCCGCTCGTCTCCTTGATGTGGACTGTCCAGTTTTAGGATGTTGCAAACCACACCAAATGGCAGGGCAAAAGTGAAGGAAGACTCCATTCAGACTCTATTGTCGAAAGAACAGCGATTCTTTGAGACACATATAAGGGCCGTCATTTTTGATTCGGGTGAAAACAACACAGCCTTTCACCATTGGATTGCATTACAGCACGTACCTTACATGTATTTTTTTTTGTTTCTTCTAAGTGTTAACCACCGCTCTTGTGCAAAATGAAAACGGCACGGACAAATATTCTAAACTTTGGGACACATATTTGAGTTTTTGCCAGGCTAAACAATGAATCACGTGGCTCATGAGGACATGACGTATGTGAATAAAGAATTATATTGAAACAATGCTGCTGAAGAAGGAACACTGGGCACCACTAAAGGTTAATCCGGCCCTGCATATCACGTATAGGCCTAGTAGCAAAACACTGAGAGAAACAACCTACAACAGGAAGGAAACCCACGCACGCACGCACGCACGCACACACGCGCACACACACACACACACACGCACACGCACACACACACACACACACACACACACACACATAGGCGGGGTTATATAGCAATAATTATATGGGGGGAGTGGTGCTTTATTATGTACTAGAAGCTGGGCCGCCCTTCGGGCAGCCCAGCGTCTAGTCGGCGACCTGGCCAACTCGGGAACGATGTAAATAGGGAATGAATGCCCCGCCCTTTAATGCAAACCCCATTATACCTGTTGTCATAGGACCCGTTTTGACCATCTGTTTGCCTGTGTCCATTTATGCCCATATATGGAGATATCTGTATCTATCTGTCGGCGTCCATTTTATGTCCATATATGGAGATCACTGCAGATATAGTTCTGGGTCCATTTTATGCCCATATATGCCCATATATGGAGATATCTGTCTATTTGCGTCCATTTTATGCCCATATATGGAGATCTCTGTATCTGTCTGTCTGTGTCCCTTTATGCCCGTATATGGAGATCTTTGTGATTCTGCGTACATTTTATGCCCATATATGCCATATATGGAGATATCTGTTTATCTGCGTCCATTTTATGCCCATATATGAGATCTCTGTTGCTTTTTGTTTGTTTCTTCTTTAAGCAGAATACGCAGCCTGCTTAAATCTGCATCATTCAAGTCATCCTCCCAGTCCCACGCTTTGTTGCTTGTCTTATGTTTGTCTTTGTTTCTTTTATTTTCTTTTTCTTTTTTGGAGCAGACCCCATGAATGCCCCACCCTTTAATGCAAACCCCAATATACCTGTTGTCATAGGTCCCGTTTTGACCATCTGTTTGCCTTTGTCCCCTTATGCCCATATATGGAGATCTCTGCACACACAGTACCGGTTGCTGAAAACTCTGATGTCAGACGCACGTGCCGGTGGGAAGAACGGTTCTCGAGATACGCGGATTACATACATACATACACATTCACAGAGATTTTTTGTTGACTCATGTGGCGTACGTGATGTCAGAGCCTTTTATGAAGTGATGTCACAATGAGTCAGCGCTTGCGCCGATTTCCTCCGGAACAGCCTGATGTCAACAATCAGCTCCGCATAAGGAGATTCCGAACGTTTCGCGCCGGTTTCGGAAAACCGCGAGTCGGGTCGGGTCGAGGCCCGGCACTGCACTCCGCGCGGCGGCGGGGAACGCGCGTGCCGAATCTGAAGCCGGTGGGACGAACGGTTCTCGAGATACGCGGATTACAAACAAACAGACAGACAGACAGAGATTTGTCGCATTTATAGATAGATAATTGGCTGGGGGGAGGGGGGGGGGTTTTAGAGAGGGGATGGATTTGACTGTTTATCTGAAGTGCCACGCCCCAAAAACTGTTAATACATTAGTCATCTAACAATATCGGACGTTACACATTTGATGTGAACTCAGGGAATAAAGCTATAGGAGTCAGCATAAGAGACACAGTTCTAGCCTGCCTACAGTATTTACCAGACGAGTGTTGATGTAAGTGTTGATATCTTTGCATTTATAATCAGTTTTATTTATTTTAATACAATAAATGTGCTGAAGCTTGAGTTGTTTGGTGCAAAGCTTGACCATAATAGTCTGAATATATGGGAAGTATTTCAGATTATGTTTAGGTTGGGAATTAATTGTAATGCTGCTGTTTGTTAAAAAAAATATATATATATATATATATATATATATATATATATATAATTGTGTTTGTGTATACTGTGCCTGTATGGTTGTGTGGTTAATGGCTATGTATTTGATAGACTATTCTCTGTATAATACCGGTATGATCATTCAGTTTTTCCGTTTTGGACATTGGACTGAGCAACAGAACGGAATTGTTTATTTGGCCTGACACCATATTGTCTTCATCGCACCCTGGCAAGTGATTGATTAGTCAGAAATGTAAACAGCATGAGGTACAGTCAGACATTTAGGCTAAAAGCATAACGCAAAAAAAAGTCATTGCAATAAATGGAGCAAGAGAACAATTGCTGTGTGGTGTCTTGACAACTACTCGTCAGCAGGGGCGTCGCACCAAATTCTGGGCCCTGGGTACAAGGATTTACTGCGGGCCCCTCATGGGGACTCATTATTATGCATTATTTTGTGCTTTAACTATTGAAAAATCGTGAAAATGTCTTTGAATATTTCAAATCTTTCTATGTTTTTTTTTTTTTTGAAAAACCTGTGTATGTCAGTGGTGCTCAAATGTGTTCATGTCAAACAACCCCAAAATGACATGCATTTGGCCCGCGGACCCCGGTCTCAAAAAAATGTCACAACTTGTCAAAGCTCGCAAATCTTTGAATATATATATACAGTATGTATTTTTTAAAAGCGAAACATTTTAACTCAAATTTTGCCTCTGGGAGGTCCCTGGAACTAAATATTTTGAGATGGGGGTCAGTGGCCAAATACATATCATTTTGGGGTTCCTTGACATGAAAAGGTTTGACCACTGACATAGAAACATAGGCTTTCCTTCTTGGGGGAAAGTTTGGTGGCGTGAGGTTAGATAGTCAGAAGTCAACTTCAGAAAGGGGTTTAAAATGAATGCACAACAGCTCCACCCAACAGCTCCACCCTCTCTTTCAGTTCACTCCCCGTCCAGAACATCATGCATTTGGTCATTCTGATCATTGGGCTCACGCTCACACTATTCCCTAAAGGTAGGTTTCTTTTTGTTGTGTGTGTGTGTGTGTGTGTGTGTGTGTGTGTGTGTGTGTGTGTGTGTGTGTGTGTGTGTGTGTGTGTGTGTGTGTGTGTGTGGTGTGGTGTGTGCATAAGGCTATCTGTTTTCATGTCTTTATTCCACACACATTTATGTCTCCTGGAACAGACTTCAACCTGGCAACATCAAACCAATGTTGTTTCCCTGCAGAGAAATGCATGCACCTCTTCACAATAGTCAACCTTTCTGGGGTCCAACCTATGTTCCCCAGGTTCTATGTTCCCCACCTCACAGCATTAGTTTAGTGAGGTTATGGTTAGGGTTAGGCGTAGGGGTAGGTTTAGGTGGTAAGAAAGTGGGGAACATAGAACCTGGGGAACATAAGTACGGTCCCACCTTTCTTACATCAAAGCACCAGAATCTGTCCATATATCTATTAGCATGCATGTCATAGCTACTAAACATGCATTTTGTCATTCAAGACCTATACTGTAGGCCTATTGTATTAACATTTTTTTTAATCTTCAAATATGCACAAATGGTTGAATACCGAGTTATTTTCAGTCTATAACTGCCTTCCAAAGTTCACAGCGCGGCACCGAGTGCCGCGCTGCGAGCTTGTGCGAGCTTGTGCGAGCTTTTTAAGCGAACATTCGTTACTCAAATTTTGCTTCTGGGGGGTCCCTGGAACTAAATATTTTGAGATGGGGGTCTGTGGCCAAATACATATTTTGGGGGTCCTTCACATGAAAAGGTTTGAGCACCACTAGAAACATTTTCTTTTTTTTTTTCAAAAAGGATTTGAAATATTCAGACTCCGCACAAATTTCCATGATTTTTCAAAAATAGCAGATCTACAAGCTCGCAGCGTGGCACTCGGTGCCGCGCAGTGAGCTTGAATATCTGCTTCCTTTCAATAGTTAAAGAACAAAATGTGAGTGAATCCTTGTACCCAGGGCCCAGAATTTTGTGCGACACCCGTGTGTTCTGCCTGTTGCCTTACAGCCTATGTGTGATATGTTCTGTTGTCTTACAGCCTATGTGTGATATGTTCTGTTGCCTTACAGCCTATGTGTGATATGTTCTGTTTTCTTACAGCCTATGCCCTGAAATGTTATGAGGGGGGTGGGGCTGGAAAAGAAATAGTCTGCCCTGGATCATCTGACCATTGCGCTTATATGATAGCCGCGACAACTATAGGTACGTGAGAGAGGTGTAGACTAATAGTCTGTGCCTTTTATCTTAGTAAGATAAAACTCTGTCATAGATTACAAAGTCACCTTTAAGTTATCTTGAGCAGATCTTCTAGTGTGATGATGATGATAATAATGATGATGATGACGACATTATGTGGTTGAATGTAATATTTTGTGTGTTTTCAGGCATCCATACTGTCGCGACTCCCAAGAGGAATTGTTTGCCGGCTGATCAGTGCGTCGATGGCTCAGTGTACTTTGGAACCCAAAACTTTTTTGTGAGGCATTCGTGCTGTTCCACTGACCTCTGCAATGTTAACTATACAGGGGTTGGTAAGTACCTAACTACATGAACATAGAGTAACCAACATAGAATACAGTATGAAGGAGAATTCATTCCAACCAAATCAAATTTATTTATATAGCACATTTTAACACATATGGTGCCAACCCCGAGTTTCCCGAGTTTGTATTGGTACTACCGCTGTGCCAACCCCGAGTTTCCCAAGTTTGGGCCGTTTTTGAAAAAAAAAAGTTTATTTTTTTCAAAATTTTTTTTTCAAAAATTTTTTTTGGGACCTCCAGAAATGTATTAGGCATGATCGCGATCGCGAAATTGCATGTTTAACCCCCATACCAACTCATTCTTTCAAACATGGCAGCCATGTTTGTTTACATCTGAAGAAAACATAATGGCTGATAAATCATGAATGCCTGAACGGATTTCCAAGCGGATTTTTTTGTTTGAAAGCTGTGAACAGCATCTACACACGTGGTGCATCATCTAGGCATGGGCGTGCACTTTTTACACAATTGCACAATTACATGGAAGTCTATGGTAACCATGGCAACGCGAGACATTGAAGAGAAAAAATCATTGCAACATAAGTGTTAAAAACAATTCTCATTATACCAAAGTGCTTCACAGGTTAAAAATGCATCATTACAAACAATCAAAAATGAAAAATA
Organism: Nannobrachium achirus; assembly: GCF_963921795.1. Classification (NCBI taxonomy): domain Eukaryota; kingdom Metazoa; phylum Chordata; class Actinopteri; order Myctophiformes; family Myctophidae; genus Nannobrachium; species Nannobrachium achirus. The sequence continues at coordinate 50,410 of NW_027664986.1, forward strand.
AAAGTAGAATTGACAACGTAACCATAGTACTTTACATTAAAAACATTAAAAATAGTAAGGGAAAAAAGAAAAGAAAAGGCCTCTAATCGAAAAAGTGCACAGGTCATCAGGGGGGCAGTTATCCAGATTTAACATGAAACAAACCCGGAACTAAAGGTTCCTACAATTGGCCGCTAGTGTCACTGTTTTCCCCCCGGCTGGTACCAAAAGGAATATGTTCTCCATTGGACCCGATTCATTTTCCTTGAACTTCACAGTAGATTTTCTTACCTTAATAAACAGTCACAAATACTTTATGGTTCCTGTCGCTAGTTTAAAGTCTCCTTTCAATCACCATGATATATGCGTTTTGTGAAAATATGGTCCCATTTAATGTATAATTGATGTTAAAGCTGAGTATGCTCAGACTGTAGAAAATAGGTCCCGCTCTCTTTCTTCTTTGTCTGCTTTATTTTCGGCAGGCTTAACACATTTACCCAAGTATCGGTTGCATGTGACCGTTGGCAGCCAATAGCATTCCTCTGGTACCATTAAAACAATGATGGCGACACCCATACAAGGGCAAAAAAAAAGCGTAATTTTCGCTCTGATAGAAACCAGTGGGTCACGTGACGGTTCCCACCGTCCATATTTTTTACGGTCTATGGTTCCAACGAATGTTTCCTTGTTTTCTAAGTGATATGGCACAACAGCAGTCTTGTTTTGGTTTGTTTGTTCGTTCATTCTTCATACTTGAATGCAGCTATTATATAAGTGTGAAAACCCTGCCCACATCAATATGTTAAATGATCAGTTACTGTATGTTGTTTTAGAGGAATAATGTTACATCAGTATAATAGCAAAACAAACACTTACAATTGTGTCCAAATCATCTATTTATGTATCTACTATTATTATTATTAGATATCCTCAACGGCACCTGATCATTGCCCACTTTGTGATCTGGGGAAACATTGGCTGCCCCAGATCAACCCCAAGGCCCAAGTTCAAGTTGTTTCAGAGTGCAGGCACGAGAAGAATTGGGTGTGTGTCCTAAATGCTGATTGACTAGGCGTCTGCATTTCTCTGTATATAAGGACTTGTATTTGGTAGTTTGCCTCATATATGCCCTGATGAAGACCCTGCATGTGTGGTCGAACTCGAAACATGTCGGCTTTTATTATTTTGCAATGAAATTAAGTACCCTGTTTTCACGTCCGTCCTCCTCTTTTACTTTTATGAGTGCTCAGATCTCTCCTCTTTCATAAGTACAAACCCACTGGCGCCTGAACTATATGTATATAATATGGAGCAATTACACAATGTTTTACTCCATTATCGAATACTTTTGTTTTGCAACACAACTGATTGTGCCGTGATCACTTAGGTCAGTGGTTCTCAAACTGTTTGGGCTGCAGTACCCCCTTATGCTGATTTCTGAAGCCGAGTACCCCCTTCCCCTGACTACAGCATTTTGCTTAGAAAAAATGACATCAAAAGTCCAGTTCTCATGCCAATATGTTCAAAACAAAACAGCATAATTGCAAATAAACATTGCTGTCTATTCAATAACAATTGTTCTTGTCAAGGCATTGATGTAATTTGGTTTAACAATTTGCAGATGAGCAGGTTCACACAAAGTCGGTCAATGATTTATCATTGACCATAAAACTAAAATACATAATCCCATTTTCTAGTTATTTCTCACGTACCCCCTGCAGGACTCCTGCGTACCCCTAGGGGTACACGTACCCCCATTTGAGAAACACTGACTTAGGTCACAGGGTGCTTGTTGAGAGAACCTTGAGCTGTGTGGGCGAGCTTATTGAAACATGCACATAGATATATGTTATTAGATTGTCTGGATTGTCTGTAAGACCTGGGAACCAGGGAGCAGGGTGTTACTTTTTTTCTAGAGCCCGACCAATGCCAGATTCTTCAATGGAAATCCCAATTTTGGAGAGTCCTATACCATGATTACAAATGTTTAACCGATATTATTTGAATATTCTTTTTTGAAAATATAAAAAAAAACGCGAAATCTTTAATTCAATTTGAAAAATAAATAAATAAATAAACACAAATTAGGTTTTGATTGAAAGAAATGTAAAATTAAGTATACATCTCTATGAAAAGAACATCTAACTTTAATTATTCAATGAACAACCGCAAATAGATATAGGCTATACAAATAGATAGAATGCAGACGTAAAGAAACTTAACTTCTTTACTGTCACATTGGGACACATTGTGAGTGTAGATTTGAAATTTCAGATCTTTTTTGAAAATGTTCACCGATAACATCACGCCCAATTGGCCCAAAGCAGGGACACTGAGTTGTAAGTGGTTACAAATTTGGACACATCAGCACACATAATTGCTGATACTGATGTCATTAAATATTTCAAATAATTACTTAAATATATCGGTCAGGGCTATACTTTTTTCTGTAAAGCTGCTTGTAAATATTGGTAGTTGCGGCTTTTTACTTTTCCTTAAGTGTAGATGCTCATTCGGTCTTGCTGATGCAGTATATTGGTTTAAGTATTGGTTTAAAGTGCTCGTGTAGCTGTAGCCTATATAGTCACTTCTTTTTGGCTTGTTTTAATTAGACCTACTGTATTTCTCTCACAAAATCTGGCAACACAGCCGGGGAGCGAAGTGTGAGAGAGGGTGAGAACCACGCCCCCAGAACCACGGTAGAGCATTGAAGTAGCCGCCCCCTGGTGTTCAAATGTATATCTACTAGAAGTTTGCGGCCCTTTGGGCCGCAAAGGTCTAGAGTTCAGGCCATGTTGCGGCAGTGAAAGTTTTTTGAAAAAAAAAAAGGTTTTTGAGAACATTTTTTTTTGGAAAAACAAACGTGTGCGCACACACACACGCACACGCACACACACACACACACACACCCCTCTGTTGTAATTCGATACTCTACTCTGCGCACACACACACACACACACACACACACACACACACACCCCTCTGTTGTAATTCGATACTCTACTCTGCTCAGCTCCTCTCCCCCCTCCCCCCCCCCCCCCCCCCCCCTCCCCTCTGTAACTTGATACTCCGATGATCATTTTGACGTTTCAGCACTGGCCAGAATGGTCAGAATACTCTGTCAGGACTGGCTGCTCTGCGTGAGGCGAGATTTTGTTAAATTGAAATAAATGCGGTTCAAAGAGTGGCATGTTTAAAATGTAGACAGTGGGAAATTTTCACGTTTGTTCGACGTGGTGGCTATGTTTGTGAGAGGTGTTTGTGAGAATATGTAGCTAAACATTCTGGTTTAGGTTTGCCTCCAATTGATCCAATATAGATGCTTGATATAGCAACGCCTCCATATTTAAAACACTATCTACTGCGCGTGCTTTGAAACTCTAGCTATGGCCAAGAGTGGCACCGATATCTTGTGCCAACTCCTTATTTACTTCCGGCAGACTTCCGGGGGCTTCAAAGACCACTGACCAACTTTCATTGAAATGAATAGCTGGGGGCGGGGCAGTCTGCTCTCTATTATATTATACCTCTATGGTGAGAACAGAATGGGTGTGAACTGTGAACAGTGCAAAGGAGATCAATCAAAGAAAACAAAACAAACTAGAAATACTGTTCCTTCGAAACAGTGTGGGCTCGCTTCCAACCCAACAAATAGGATACTTTAAGGTACTGTAAGGTACAGTACCTTACAGTATTGTACTGTACCTTACTATACTGTACTGCACCTTACTGTACTGTACTGTACTGTACTGTACTGTACTGTACTGTAACCTACTGTACTTTACTGTACTCTACTGTACTGTACTTTACTGTATTCTACTGTAACTTACTGTACTTTACTGTACTCTACTGTACCTTACTGTACTGTACTCTACTGTACCTTACTGTACTGTACTGTACCTTACTGTACTGTACTATACTGTACTCTACTGTACCGTACTGTACCTTACTGTACTGTACTCTACTGTACCTTACTATACTGTACTTTACTGTACTCTACTGTACTTTACTGTACTCCACTGTACCTTACTGTACTTTATTCTACTTTACTGTACTTTATTGTACTTTACTGTACTCTACTGTACCTTACTGTACTGTATTGTACTTTACTGTATCTTACTGTACTGTACTCTACTGTACCTTTCTGTACTGTACCTTTCTGTACCTTACTGTACTTTACTGTACTCTACTGAACCTTACTGTACTTTTACTGTACTCTACTGAACCTTACTGTACTGTACATATTCTATGTGTTCTAGATCTACATTTTTGATTCTGTGTTTGGGAACCAGCAACTGTCAAATGGACTCCAACTGTAGTGGAGTATATTGAGTGCATATACTGTAGGCTAACAATCCCAGATCACATCTGTCCTCCACTATGTCTATAACCAAGGCGTTCTTCTATGTGGCCACTCCAGACTGAGGAGTGGAGCATGGCTTTTATTGTGTTTGTGGATCTGACTTGGAAATGCATTGGTTTTGATATCTCCCTGACAACCAACAACAACCACTAATATGGCTGACTGTCCCTGCGGGCTCTAGGATATATGGCGATGGGATTTACATCCCATCGCCCGGACTTGATTCTTGATCACAGCTGTGTAATCAGTAGAGTGGA